>NC_085871.1:38683658-38686158 GCF_034702125.1 Engraulis encrasicolus
GTTGCTACCAGTCAGGTCAAGAGCTATGTAGCCTACTTTCTGAGCTCCCGCAAAATCAGGAACTCCTCCCACTTTGTTGGGAAGCAAACAATCATTAGCAAACCAAGGGAGGCCGTTTGGGAAATGCCGTTTGGGAAATTTTAATTGTTATGCTCTTGGTCAGACCAAGTCTCGAAGACATTTGAAAGTCGATAATAATCAGGCTACAGCCCTACCTGGAAGTGCACCAGCTTGGCAATGTTGGGGTCTGCGATGAACATCTGATGCAGCAGACAGCACACCAGACACTGCACCTCCCTCAGGTCGCTTAGCAACCCTCCTTCCTCCTCGGCCTCCTGCTGCAGCTGCAGCTGGGCTCTCTCCACTTCCTGCTTCCTGCCTTTGGCCCCACCCCTCATCTTCTGAAGCAGGCTGTCAGCCCCGCCGCCCCCTGAGCCCTGCACTTCCTGTGCCGTGGGGAGACACACCTCCAGGAGGATCTGCACTGCCGCACTGTCCTGTGGGGTTGGGGGTCAAAGGTCATGATTACTCACGTAAAAGGACAAAAGTTCAAATATTTACCAATAAAGGACGCCCACTGACCAGGAAAGTATTTCAAGAACCTGGGTCAGTAGTAAACCCGGTTAAAGCTGCCTGTGTGTGTGTGTGTGTGTGTGTGCGCGCGATGCGCCTGCGTGTGTGGGTGCCTGTGTGTACCGATGCGAATAGCAGAGCATTCTTCAGCTCCTCCCTGGTGACCTCAGGTGTATGTGTGTCTGTGTGTGTGTGTGTTTGTGTTTGTGTGTGTGTGTGTGTACCTGTGCGGACAGCAGGGCGTTCTTCAGCTCCTCCCAGGTGACCTCAGGTGTGTGTGTCTGCGCGTGCGCATGTGTGTGTGCATGTGCGCTCGTCCGTGTATGTGCGCACGTGCGTGTGCGTACCTGTGCGGACAGCAGGGCGTTCTTCAGCTCCTCCCAGGTGACCTCAGGTGTGTGTGTGTCTGTGTGTGTGTGTGTTTGCGCGTGCGTGTGCGTATGTTCGCGTGTGTATGTGCGCACGTGCGTGTGTGTGTACCTGTGCGGACAGCAGGGCGTTCTTCAGCTCCTCCCTGGTGACCTCAGGTGTGTCGGGCTGGCCGCTGAGGCCCAGGTTGGAGATGGTCTGGGCCTGCCGCTCCACGTCCGCCATCTCCTTCAGGTGGGCGTTCAGGTAGGCCTTGGAGGACAGCAGGTAGCCATTGAGCATGTGCAGCGTGATGGCCATGAGAGGGGGACACCTGGAACCATGGGTAACACTTTACTTGACGCCGGTGTCATAAGCATGTCATTACAGTGTCATAATAGTGTCATACATCGCTCCTTCAGGTGGGTGTTCAGGTAGGCCTTGGAGGCCAGCAGGTGGCCATTGAGCATGTGCAGTGTGATGGCCATGAGAGGGGAACACCTGGAAATATTACACAACAATCACCCGGTGAGCAGACAGTACGTCTTCTGATTGGCTGAGCAGGTGTCCTTTATTCCCAGAGAGCAGGACAACTATGATGTCGTGCGGGCCTCTAAGATGCTTCTTTTCTAACTTTCTGGCCAAGTGCCGTTACTAATTCTAAACTGCAGGTTGCTATGGCCAAGACCCCGTTGTTAATTCTATCATTAGAGTTATAACTTGCCACAGCCAAGTTGAACCCATTTCTGACTGGTTGGCAGGTGCCAATGCCAAGCCCTGACACACACACACACACACGTCTTACTCTTAAGCCTGTTTGGACACACAGTACCTGAATACGCGGGCGTCACAGCGCAGTACTATGATGGGGTCCACCATGAGATCTCACACACACACACACACACACACACACACACACACACACACACACACACACACACACACACACACACAGTACCTGAATACGCGGGCGTCACAGCGCAGTACTATGATGGGGTCCACCATGAGGTCATTCTGGGTGTAGCGCGGCTTCCTCAGCAGCTTGATAGAGGGCTGCAGGGCATTTACCGTCATCACCCACAGCCTGGGGGAACACACACACACACGGACAAACACACGCACGCACGCACGCACGCACACACACGGACACGCACACAGAAACAGACACACACACACACGTGCACACACACACAGACACACACACAGACACACACGCATGCATGCATATGCGCACGCGCACGCGCACACGCACGCGCGCGCGCACACACACACACTCGCACGCACGCACACAATTACATTACATTACATTTAGCAGACGCTTTTGATAAAGGTGACTTACAAGGAGGACATTCAAGCAAGTACAGAGTAATGCCGCGTTCAGACCAAGAGCAAACTACGCGGCCTGGTAGCAGAAGAAGTTTCACCTTGAATTCGTTGTATTCGCTCCGGACGCGACGTTGACATGTTTGATTTAGCTAACACATAACATAGCGAGTGTGTGTGTGTGTGTGTGTGTGTGTGTGTCTAACCTGCGTGGCATGACGGTATTGAGCACCATCCACAGCTTGTTGTGTGTGTG
>NC_085871.1:38691158-38696158 GCF_034702125.1 Engraulis encrasicolus
TCAACGGCGTTTTTAGTCTTAAATCATAGCATGTAATCCAATGGCGGTATTAAAATGATATTTCGATCCCCTTCGAGTTGTGCCACGAGCTCCACATATGTTGTTTCCGATATTTTTGTTTAATTTTTCAAACGAACCCCTAAACTTTTTAGAAAGCTGTGTTTCTTCACATTTTTCATGCAGACGGCCTCGGAACAAAACATTGATACTTCTGCATGAATAGTCTTTATCTAGCCTCTTAAACAGCATATTTGTAGCCCAGCGCATGTAATGACTGAGATCGGAAGATATTTACTCTCTACCATGTTGTTAGATGGTCAGCTTAGGTCCCGTGAAATGCGGAACTAAGGGGCGGGACTTTCAAGCTCTATTAGCCAAAACCTGACTTACCCCAGTGGCTCCCTGGAAGACGTTGAGGATCTCCTGCTCTGTGATTGGCTGATTGGTGGCCTCGGGGTTGGCCTTGGAGGCGGGCGTCAGGATGGAGTTGATGTAGACATCGATGAGGGGGAGGAGCTGGGTGTGCAGAGGGTTGGAGCTCTCACATAGCTGCCTGAAGATCCAGTCCTGCACGGTGAAACACAAAGACAAAACAATATAACATCCATGTTAACATTTGTAACACACAGCTGCCTGAAGATCAAGACCTGCAGGATCACACAAACTTAAAAAATATAACTAATCTAAATATTGTACGTAAACCATGTGATGAGGATGTGTTCCACCTCTGCATTTGCACATGACTAACCTTGAGAAAGAGCTTAAAGGTCATGGGACTCAACTTGAGAGAGACCTTGTGCTCAGTTAAGGACATGTGAATGACCTTGAGAAAGAGCTTGAAGGTCATGGGACTCACCTTGATGGAGACCTTGTGCTTGGTGAAGGCTCTGCTCCTGAGCAGCTGGTAGATGCAGTGGACGGGCAGGAAGCCGGTGATGTTGGCACTCAGGTTGTTGGTGACCGGCACACGGACCGCATGGGCTGTGACCACCTACAAGGCATGAAGTAATGCATTAACACAAATTAAAAACAGCAATAAAAGCATCATATTAAGCTAATAACTCCTAAAATGCCTTTGGACTAATCTTCCTTTCAATTTTCCATATACCTATTAGACCACCCTATATGAGATAAAGCACTAGTCTTAAAGTGATACTGTCCCATTTTTGGAAATAAGCTTATTTTACACCTTCCCTTGAGTTAAATAATAGGGTTTTACTGTTCTCCTGTACTTTCAACCGTTTTCTAGTTATGACAGTGCAAATTTTACCTCCAAGCTATCAGTTAACATTGAGTCCTATGAGACCAGTTAGCCGCGAGCTGGTCTCATAGGACTCAATGTTAACTGCTAGCATGGAGGTAAAATTTGCACTGCCATACCCCGAGAACAGTTGAAAGTACAGGAGAACGGTAAAACCCTATTACTTAACTCAAGGGGAGGTGAAAAATAAGCTTATTTCCAAAAATGGGACAGTATCACTATAAGTTCACACACGTCGCTGCTAGTTACTAGCTTCTCGCTCACCGTTCCCGCAACTTTAACTACCAATGCACAGGCGAGAATTACCGAACTCTGTATTCCAATTAGTTACTTGCCTCGCTCGAAGTTAAAATTTTAAACTCGGGATCCGCCCACATCGCATCGCTCGTACACTCCTCGCCTCATCGTCTCGTTAGAACACATAGACATTCTATTGACCTAACTCGCTGAGCGAGTAACTAGCAGCGACGTGTGTGAACGAGGCTTTATTCTCAGACTCAATGACACTGCACAATCACATCATTCTTGGCTGATGATGGTCAGGACAAAATCTTCACTTGTGACTTCTCAACCATGGACTACTTGCAAGTGTAGCTTTCTGCAGACTGCAAACGCAACCAAGGGAATGCACTTGCCTTGCAATGAACCACTTAATCATCTACCATTGCAACACTTACAACACTTTTTTTGCACACTATTCACCATCATAATGGCATGTAGTTTGAGAAAAGCTTAGAAATACTCCACCTGTTCAGTGAAGATTTCCTGGGTGAAAATGGTCTTCATCTTGCTCAGAGAACTTGGCTTAATGGCGATCTGAAAATAAACACAGACGGGCAGAGATGGAGGGTGTTATTCATGGAAATGGTAAATGGACTGCAATTACTGTATATAGCGCCTTTCTACTCCTTCAAGCGCTTTACATTGTATGCCTCACATTCACCCATTCACACTCATATTCATACACCGGTGGCCGTGGCTGCCACGCAGGGTACCACTCTGCCACCAGGAGCAACTTGGGGTTAATTATCTTGCTCAAGGACACATCGATGGGGTCAGGCAGAGTGAGGCTCGAACCTGCAAACTTCTAGTTGCAGAAACAGCTCCTCTACTACCTGAGCCATCACCGCCCCAGCCAATAAACAGCCATCTGTTCACCAATATGAGTCATCACATGTAATAACAAGGATGATGTCAGCAACATACGTTATAGGGGGCAGTCATGGGTGAGTGGTTGGTATGTCAAGTCTTGTAACCTCAGGACTGCCAGTTTGATTCTCAACACTCCAGATTGGTGGGAGGAGTAATTAACTGGTACCTCGAGCATGGTAACGTCTCGGTGCACTGCTCCCTTGGAGCACTGTATGGGGCTACGCCCTTGCACGTGTGTTGCCTGGGTAACACCAGACGATCTCACAAGTGAGATGGTCTGGAGACTACCTAGGCAATTACTCATAGGAAATATGTGGTCTACTATTGCCCATGGCCATTTACTGGGCGTTAGGAATGTGTCATTTGGCATAAATATAGTCCATAGTCAATTGTGTCAGTTGTATCTATTCAAACTAATTGCAGTCACTGTCTTTCCACCCCTCTCCACTCTCTGATTGGAGCACAGGATCTGGGATCTTCGCTGAGGGACAGAATCCATGCTGTCTTTCAGATCGGAATGTTTGTGCAAAGCAGCATGGTATTTCCAAGGCTGGCACGGCCGAGGCATAATATTCAATTACATGCAGTGTGCAGTGTGCTGTGGAATATTGTGTCACAATGAAAACGGGAGTTTCCCAGGAGAGCTTTCACTTTCGCTTTCTTTAAGCACCTTATTATTTCAGCAGTTGTTAATCAAAATGATTTATGCCCCGTGGCATGCACAGACATTTTGCAGGGCAGGTGCTCAAGGTGGAAGCGAGAGGCCATGTGGAACTTCCGGCTGCCTTACTAGGTTATACAGCAGGGGTAGGCAATTAGGTCTGGACGAGGGCCGATTTTTTTTTCCTGACAAGGGCATCGCGGGCCGGCCATGGCCATGGTTTTGTAATTGTAAAAAAGTTGTTGCATCTTTTCTATTATATCAGAAATACGCACATCTTCTATGCACTGATAATATGCTGACTGCTGCATCTCCTGGCATTTCTCTCATGAAAAAGGCGACCTGCTGTAATGTATACAATTGTCAGGTGCTATTTTCTGCATCTCGCGGGCCGAATATAATTGATGGTGAGCCAGGTTTGGCCTCCGGGCCGCTAATTGCCTACCCCTGCTATAGAGGGTATACTGTATATTATATGGGTGTGCTATCATCACACACGTTTAATCACCAAGCATTTCTAGATTATTTCAACATGGACCACAGTACATTGCCACAAAAGAAGTTCCAAAAGGAACTTTCAAAAAGGGCATTTTTGTCCAGTGGGGCAAAAGGGGCAGGTGCTTCAGCGTCCCTATCTGTGCACGCCTATGTTTATGTCGTTTATGCCAGAGCACACTGGCTACAATATCCTCATCACTGGATATGACACTGTGAATGATGGGGTCCGTATAACAAGGCCTTGTGCCTCATTAGTAGAGTACAGTAGGAGTAGAGTTCTTTTTATTAATCCTGACGGAAATGAAGGTGTCTGACAGCTCAGCATAAATACACAAATACACACATGCATACACAAAACGACACATTATTGCACATTGCAGTAAACATATAGCAAAACTTCATTAGATTAATTTTGTGTCTATTGAATTGCTATCCATCCCACCTTCATGCCCAGTGTGGAGCAGACCAGCTCGATGATGGCGCTCAGCTGGTTGCTATGGAAATACATGGCCACCAGCAGCAACATCTCTCCAAACGAGGCCGACACTCCTGCAGCACTGTGGAGAGAGGGAGAGGGGGATGGAGGGAGGCAGAGAGAGAGAAGGAGATGGAGAGAGAGAGACAGAGAGAGAGAGAGAGAGAGAGAGAAGGAGATGGAGAGAGACAGAGAGAGAGAGAGAGAGAGAGAGAGAGAGAGAGAGAGAGAGATGGAGATGGAGGGAGAGAGAGAGATATGGAGATGGAGGGAGACAGAGAGAGAAGGGGCAGAGGTTAGGGGTGTAAATAATAATCGAAATGTATCGATGCACCGATCCAACAGCCAACGATTTAATGAAATCATATCGTATCATGGGGCATTCTTCAGTATCGAAAATAATCGAATCGCTGGCCGCTGTCCAATTCCCTAGCTCCATAACGTAATAGAAGTGGAAAAGTAATTGGAAAAAAATCAAATCGAATCGCATCACATTGTATCGTGGGGAATTCTTAAAGGTGCACTGTGTAATATTTTTAGTAGTTTATTTCCAGAATCCATGATGCCTATTCACAAATGCTACCTTTTTAACAAATATCACCACCATCAAATTCTAAGTATTCAATATGACTGGGAAAATTGCACTTTTCATACATGAAAAGGGGGATCTTCTCCATGGTCTGCCATTTTGAATTTCCAGAAATAGACATTTTTAGCTGCAAAACTTACTTGAACTTTGCTCATACTAATAAATACTAGTTTATTATTTATTGAATTATTCACGAAAAGATAAAATAGCATAGCTGCGAAGCATAGCTGCAAAACCTATTCTGGCCACATCTTACACAGTGCACCTTTAAGTATAGGAAATAATCGAATCGCTGCTTTAAGAAATCGATACCGTATCATATCCTCATGGAGGCTGTATATTATAACCCTAGCAGAGGTGTTAA
>NC_085871.1:38698658-38723658 GCF_034702125.1 Engraulis encrasicolus
TGACAGGAAGTGAGTGGGCAGGGAGAGATGGGGAAGGGTCGGAAAAAGGACCCGGGCCGAGAGTCGAACCCGGGTCCGCCGCATAGCAAACGAGTGCCCTACCATTTGCGCCACGGTAGGGCCACAAACTCCAGTTTTCAAAGAGCTAGACGTTAATGTATACTCACCACCATGGCGCGTATGTTTAGGGCCTGCGTGGGGTTCATCTGACAGAGCTGCCTCAGAGCTTCAGTCCGCCGTCGCCCTCCAACGCTCTCCTCGTCCTGTCGCTCTCCACTCTTTATCAGACCCCGGCACACTGCGGCCACACACACACATTACATTAGATACTGTAGATCGATAGATAGATAGATAGATAGAGAGAGAGAGAGAGAGAGACAGAGAGAGAGAGAGAGAGACAGAGACAGAGACAGAGACAGTCTTGTATCTACAGTATGTCCTGTATGTTTGCATCTATGTGAGCTGTCAGACACCTTAATTTCCCTCTGGATTACGAGAAGTACTCTACTCTACTAACTCTAGATAGATAAATAAATAAAACTTAATGGTCTGCAACACATGAAACAGAAAATTGTCTTCGGTGTGGCTCCAGTCATTCTCAGAGATATTAGACACGACTTGACAAAACAGGACATAACAAGACAAGACAATGCATGTATGCTGAGAACATACGACTATATTACTCCATTTTGCCTAAATATTAAACATTACAGGTCCAAGCCATTACACCTATTCTTGACTTCCCATTTCCATGAATGTGATGACCATAAGGGAGAGATCGACAGAAAATATGACAGCAAGATAGACCAACGTATAGAGACAAAGAAAGAATTGCTTGAGGAAGTTCACAGACCGAAACGTCGCAGGTAAAACCTCTGCAAATGTGAACAGTGTGCGGGAGCTTCTTTGTCTCTATACGTTGGTGACCCAGTGGATCCACTCCTGGTAAAAGGAGGTGTGCAAGAATCCTAAAAATAGCAAGATAGACCAGGCCTGATGACTATGTATATCGCACCTTCATTGAAGCTGTCAGGGACGTTGGCAACAAGCAGGCAGAGGAACCACTCTCCATTCCTGACGTGAAGCAGAGCCTCTGCCACCTCAATGATGGGCAACAAGGAAGGCAGCTCTGCAAAACACAAACAAACAAACAAACAAACAAGAGATAAATACACCAGCACCTGTCACTAATGATGCAAAGCCTCAGCAACAACAATGACAGACACCCTGAAAACAAACAAGAGATGAGTCAATAAACAACTCTAGAGAAAATAACCCTTACCCAAGGATAGGATGTTCTGTTTGAGTTCAATGTTGCCATAAATGCTGGCGCATTTAACCCATTTTAGCCTGATGCTGCGCATACATTGTTTGACCTTTAGTGCCTGGAGCGACATTCAGGCTCTTGAGATTTGAGTTTTTTAATTAAAAATGTGGGTATGTTACAGCTGAAGGATACATTCTAATGCGAAATGAGGGTCCTAGCTTTTAAATGCAACTTATTTCAAGTTTGTATGTGCTTCGGAGGCTGAGGTATTTAGATTTTAATGGGCAGAAGGCACCTATTCCCAAAAAGGGCTTAGGTATTCAGCAGGCGTTTTTCGCAGGTGCCTTAGGCTAAAATGGGTTAAGTGGGGCACAACGCCTTGATAATGCCATCAGGGTGTGGACTGGTCAGGCGTTTTAGAAAAGATGCACCGACTCAATTCCTGGCCGTTTGTTACCCTCTGAGTCTGATCCCAAGCCAACAATTAGGCCACAGCTGTTCAACAAATAGCATTCTGATGTTGTGAAGAGCTTAGCATTATAGAAATGCATTTTCAAATCAAGTCCTGCTTGATTATTGTGGTGGTAGGAGATATGCTTTGGTGACTGGTCTGAATGTACTGTAGGGAAGAATGAGTTCTGCACCTGCTTGAAGGATGCAGAGAACGTCTGCCAGCTCGTCTAGGTACACAGGACTCTCAAACAACTCTGACGACTTCAGAAAGAACTCCCCGCTGGAGTCAGCCACCTGAAAAAATAGAAAAGTTGCACGTGAGAAGATATTTTTTAGTCCCCAATTAAAAGCTTAAGTTTTGTGCCAATGGTTGTTGCCATATCCTGTGTACTGAGCGTAATGAACAGGCATAGCCAACATATACTAACCCCAACTCCGATGAAGTTGGGACGTTTGGTAAACAGTGAATAAAATCAAAATGCTATCATTTTCAAAACACTCAATCTATTCATTAGATGGAGAAAAGTGAAAAGACAACATATTAAGTGTTAAAACCGAGAAAAAATATTGTTTTGGGGGACATATGTACTCATTTCTAATTTGAGAAATCCAACACGTCTCAAAAGAGTTGGGACGGGGACAATAAATGGCAGCAAATGTCGAGGAAGACTAAAAACAAAACAAAAGACAACACTTAACAGTTAAATACATTAACCGATGAGATGATTTTATATAAAAAACAGTGTTAATTCCTATCTTGGACATGATTTCACCAGCTTAAATGGTGGGTGTATTCCTTGTCATGTTTTGCAATGTTTTCGTTTCTGTAGTGCTTACAGTGTGACAGGTCTTGACCAAAAACCCACCATTTTATCGCATGCTGGTCCTTATGATGGAGCCAAACTGTTAAAACATAGTAGAGAATGCAATTTGACCTTACTATGTGGCAGTAATCGAAGATCTCCCTTCAAAATATAATGCATGAGTGGCTTTTCATGCTGTTTAAAACCCATTTATACCATTCAGCACTGTATTTAACTCTACAGATGAGTGAGAACATCTTAACCAATGCACTACTGCATCCGCATGCCATCATGGAGGCTGACTTTTGAAGCTAGCACTAACACAAGTTGGATGGTCCATTTTCACTGTAGCACAGGATGGGCAATGCTCTATTATTGTCAAAAAGAATGGACTTCTACAACTTCTGCTGACTTCTGTAAGCAAAGGACAGTTTCCCATGTCTTCTGGGTCTATTTCAAGTGAGCTCAGGTGCTTAGGAGAATGTTAAACCCCTGTGTCATTTTCATGCATTAAGCATTCTTAATATGGTCAATTTTCAATAGCTCTAGCACTCCAGGAATTAGAGTGAGACTACAGCCAATATATATTTCATGATGTCATGAACCTATACAATGATTTTATTAACAAAAATATGTCTTATATACACTCAATCGTGGTAAATCAAAGGGAATTCAAAAATGTATGTAATAACTATGGTAATTATTCCCTTTGCATCTTTAATTCTGAGTGACTCAGCCTCTCTGTGATGATCTTATACCTGGACACCTATATTGTCCGTCAGTACAATTCATTTTGAAATGTTCTTCTTTGTTGTTTTATCTTATTTGGATGTTTACTAAATTTCACTGATCCCCGTCCCAACTCTTTTGAGACGTGTTGGATTTCTCAAATTAGAAATGAGTACATATGTCCCCCAAAACAATATTTTTTCTCGGTTTTAACACTTAATATGTTGTCTTTTCACTATTCTCCATCTAATGAATAGATTGAATGTTTTGAAAATGATAGCATTTTGATTTTATTCACTGTTTACCAAACGTCCCAACTTCATCGGAGTTGGGGTTTGTACATTATAGATTGCACACAGTTTTATAGATTTGTTTGTGATTCTAATTAAATATTATTACTAATTTCAATCAATATTATGGCAACATTGAATGTTATCACGTTTTAGTTCTTTTTACACTTGATCATGACGGCGAGCAACCATTCACTATTAGACACATAAACAATTTACATTGCAGTGTTTCCCATACATTGAGGAAACTATGGCGGCCCGTCATAGTTTAAATTTGGCTGCCATAGTTTACGAAAATGTAAAAAAAAACAAAAAAAACAAAAAAAAACTTTTTTTTAAAACGATTTCCGTTTTTGTTAAAAACGATTTGAATTACGATTTCCTTCGCATTTTCCTCCTGGAGTAAATACACCTTATAGAGAAAACCACAAGTGCTTGAAAGACAGAGGGATCAAAAGCCTAGTCAAGTTGTTGTAGTTAACTTGGGTTTGGGAGCAATATAAAAAACCTTCAGAGAAGGGACAGTTGGGATGAGTTTACTAACACTCCCCAGGCTTTGTTTTACAGTTGTAATGAGTTAGGTGACAGGCCTTCATTGACACAGCAGAGGAGACATCGGGCTGCATATAGAAATGAATGTGTAATGAATGTGAATATAGACATACATGTGTAATATGTTGTTCAGCCCTTTTATTGGGAGGAATTTTGAAAAACTGGCCCTGTGATCAGCACCCCTCATGTAGAATGTGTACGCCTATGTGTGTGGGGGAAAAGGCATAGCCTACTCTTAGACACTTTTTGTCTGTGCGTTACACACAGTGATCTTAAATTCTTATCTCTGCTCCTATTTTGTTTTATTATTGTTTTCATTATATAGACCCCTGCATGAGGGACGAATGAAACTGTTGTAAACAGAAATGATTCACTGTACTGCATTTTTTGACAATGACAATTATACATGTCATGGGTAAAATGGGTAGCCTTATTTCTCAAAATATAAATGGCTGAAATGTAGGCCCAGGCCTATAGTTTCTCCATGCGCCAATGTCATACTGTACTCATTGTTTTGCCGTTTTGCATTTACGCTGTGTGAATACCCCCCCCCCCCCCCCCCCTGCTGCTCCCATAGTTTCCCAAAATTTCTGTGGGAAACACTACATTGTACACAAATTTTGTACACAAATGAAGCAGTGTTCTAATGACAGTATTGTGCTCTTCAGGCGGTAGTATTCTAGTAGTCAGGTCAAGAGCAATGCAAGTACTTTCTGAGTTCCCGAAAATACGGGAACTCCTCCCGCTTTGTCGGTAAGCAAACAACCATAAGCAAACCAAGGGAGACGTGTCAACTATGCCGTTTGGGAAACGTTAATTGTTATGCTCTTGGTCAGACCCAAGTCTCGAAGAGATTTGAGCGTCGATGATAATCAGGCTAGTATTCTAGTGCTGTGTAATGTACCTTGTTCATGATGGCGAGTAGCTCGCTGAGGGCGAGTCGTAGTCTGTGTAAGGGATCACTGTGCTCGAACTCCAGCGTCAGGCCTCTCTGGAGCTGGGACACTAGCATGCTCTCCCCGTTGGAGCCTCCAGCCTTGTGCCTGTGAGGAAAATAAAGCAGTGATGTAAACAGTGATATAAAATGTTAGAGTCTTCAAGGGATCTTCAAGGTGCAGCGTGAGCTTCTTTGCAAAGGCATAAGGAACCTGCCGTTCCTTCCTCAAGCCAGCCTAAAACTACACGACTCCCGATTGTATGTCCGATTTTGACGTCGGGGTGCACCGCACACTAGAAGAGAATCGCAACTGTCAATCTTATCCCTGCTCGCAACCACGGTGACAATGCAGCGTTCTATTTCCAGTCACAAACATCAAACATTGTTTGATTTCTATGATTTGCGATCGGCGGCTCTTTGAGCTGCCAAAGTTCTATCTTAGAACGGCGTGGAATCTTTCCCGACAATCTCTTGCAATGGTCCTGGGGGTAAGCTAGTCGTGTAGTTTGAGCCAGGCTTTAGTTGATACTAAGTGTGTATGTGTGTGTGTGTGTGTAGTGTGTATGTGTGTGTGTGTGTGTATGTGCGTCTCTGTGCATTCCAATATGCACACTCCTGTCCTCCACTTGTGCTTGTGGCCTCGCCCCGCCTCCTGGGCCCTTCTCCGTGGAGAAAACAATACTGATTCCCTGCTGTCAGCCTAACCGCAACAACTTTTAGGGGGCTGTTTTTCATTCACCATTCCAATTGCAAATGAGAAAATGACATTAGAAATGTGATTTTGGAAGATTTTGAATTATTTTTCTGATGTCAGTGACATCATCATGAGGTCACAAGCAGGCAAGTGGGCAAGGGAGGACTGAAGTCTGAAGATTGGAATCCACCCTCTGTGTACGGGCCTGCACGTGCATCGTAAACCTCACTGACCTGAGTTGTTGTTCCTTCCTGGCGTCCTGCTCCAAGGCGTGGAAGTCCACCGAGAGCAGGGCCACGATGGAGTTGACGGCCTCCACGCCCGACAGCAGCCTGAGGATGAGCTTCTTGTCCTGGGCCCAGGTCTTGCTCTGGTCGGCCGGAGCGCACAGGGCCATGCGCACCAGGCACGGCAGCAGCAGCCGCAGCTCCGGGTCGCTGAGGGCAGCCAGCCGAGCCACGTCCACCTTCTGCATGGCCTCGAAGGCGTACGGGCTGACAAACTGCAGGTCCGCGCTGTCGGACATCTTGCCAGCCCTAGCTTGCACTTTGTCTCAGTCTCTGTCTCTCTCACTCACTCACTCTGGAGTTCGCTGGAAGATGAAGAGATAAGCGCATGTAGCGAAATGTTAGGGAGTTGGTCTATGATGGGAGGTTGCTGGTTCAAATCCCACCCTGAACACTGAGAATTAGGTGCATCTCTACACCTTAGTCCATGGCAAAAGTATCCTTGCAGCCTAGGAACCTAAACCACTTTGCTCCAGGGACTGTAACCAACACCCTGAATCTCTTGGTCATGCTATCCAAGTTGAAAGCAATTAGGACTTCTGGGGTCTTTGTCAAGCTGCAAAAAAGTTCAGTTGCTAACAACTTAAACCCTTGTGGTTGACAAGGGCATGGCACAGACCAAGTGTCATCCAAGTTCAGAATTAAGAGTATGAACACTGGTCAGTGTGTGCGTACCAGGGCCATCCAGCTATTGTACTAGCCATATTTTTTTTTTATCATGACGCTGCACATCTAGCCTCAGAAGATGAGGTGCTTAAAGCAAGAAGATGAGTGCATAGGTTTCAACATGGAAATAAAACAAACAAATAGAAACTGAGTAACTGAGCTTAAAGTACAAACAATTAATACACAAGGGGCAAACTGCAGAATATTCGCTATTCTGATATGTCATACTATAGAATAAGCTACCTGCCAAATTGGCTAGTGATACTGAAATTTTTACCAGCCACAGCCAAGTTTTACCAGCATTTGGCCGGTTCGCAGGTGCCAGTGTCAAGCCCTGGTGCGTACTGTACAGTAGCCTATATGACCATACCAACTTTATTTAGACCATTCCAGGAAGTAAACGCCAAATATTGTACAGGTACATTGTATCGTAGTCTTTTGATCATGGCCTACGGTGTTAACTCAGCTGGCGACGCGATGTCAACACAATGCTAATAATGCCAGATTTAAGACCACAACACAACAGCACCGCTAAAAAATATTATTCCGACTGCATTACAATGGCAATTTCAGGATAAGGCCATGTAGGCTACTGTGTGCAAGCACAGCCGGTTAACCCTCTGTGGTACAAGGTGTGCTGCAGACATGACAACAATGTTAGCTCCGTGTGCTAGCCAAATACTTCACGGCTGAGTCTAACCCATTTTGTTTTGCATAAATAAATAAAGCTACTTACACTAACGTGCAGTTCAGATGTATTTGGTGGTGGTCTACTTTTCAAGCAGGCATGTGCTACAGGGACACTCTGTATCAGGGGGAACAAAAGCAGGATGGCATGTATGCACGAGTGGCTAGCTTAATATAGTTAGCATATTTAGCATAGCATTTCAGGAAGAAACTTTGTTTCGTGTCGGATTCAGCAGATCGTTGTTTCTGGCCAACGTGTGCAATGAGTTTGTGGTTAGAGCAGGTGGGTATCTTACCTATTTGTGATATTAATGGTTGTGTGGGGAAACTGTGGGTCAATGGTGCACTGCCTGCTTTAGCAGCCGATGCTGGCTGCCGACTCGCGCTAACAACTCTGACTGACATGGGCAGGAAAGACAAGACAACCCACAACTCCCAGCGTGGAGTAGAAAGCAAGCTGATTGCTGGCGCCCTCTAGCAGCCATGGACAAAAGAACACCGCAGGGAATGAATGAAGGTAACAGCAGCCTGATAGAAAGCAGAGGCTCCAGTATCCAAAGTTTATGCTTTGGAGATGAGGTGCACCATTTCCAGACCAGAGATATGTTGTTCATTATTCCATTAATTTACAGAAAATTGTGTTTTCAAACAAGCTTTTTGTTTACAACATTGTATTAATTTGGAATTCAAAATTATATTGTATATTATGCGACTCGTGATCCATGTGCTATCATGGGAAAAGAACACTAGGCCTATAGGAGTTGCCGAGACTGGATAGGCCTACTAATACTATCAACTTCCCAGGGCACGTGACAGGCACTGACATTGCACATTTCTTCATTGGACTGCATATGTGCAGCCAGGTACAGTATGACTGTCATATAATAAAATGTGATATGTGAAAGTGAAAGCCCAACTGGGAAACTCCAACTCCTGTTGTCATTGTCACACAGCACTCCACAGCACAAAAATACACTGCACACAACAAAATTGCATTTATGGTTCAGCCGTGCAGGGGGGCAGCCTTCAATGGCGCCCCTACGGTGCAGTGCGGCGGGACGGTACCATGCTCAGGGTACCTCAGTCATGGAGGAGGATGGGGGAGAGCACTGGTTGATTACTCCCCCCACCAACCTGGCGGGTCGGGAGTCGAACGGGCAACATTTGGGATACAAGTCTGACACCCTAACCGCTTACCCATGACTGCCCTAATGTGATATATGAATGGCATCAATGCAGGAATAAATGGACAAATTCATGGATAAATAAGAAGAGGCTACAAGTATCATAATACAATATCAATATTCAGACCTTAAACCCTGTCTGTATATGGTAAAGAAAAACAAGCACTAAGACACACGCAATAATTCTGAAATCACAGTAACACTTTTATTAGTTGTATTACACATAATTATTAAGACCTCTACAGTCATCATGGCACCGTTCATTAGTCACTGCTACAGATCAAAATAGTAAAAAAAACAAAAAACAATGCAATCCATTCAGATCACAATCAACTGTTACCTGGTGAAAACAAGTGTCTCTACATGTAAACCATTCAGGAAGGCACCCTGCAGCAACTAGCGTTTAATGTCATCACATGACATAACATTTTAAGGTCTAAACTCACAACTCTGCAATGTGCAGATTGTTAATAGTGTTAGGAGGAATGTTTAGATTCCACAAAGGCCGTATTCAAAAAACATTCACTCATTCATGACATACGTAGGTCACTAGGTAGGATACAAATTCAGATGTACTGTTTTGATTCCTGTTTAGTGCACAATGGAGGCACATTTCAGATTCATTCTAAGTACTTAAGCATAGCTTGCACAATATTTCAACGCTCTTTTTTCCCTCCCCATGTCGTCTTTCCAGCAAACTTTCCATCTGGCAAAGTCTACTGTATTTGCCAGGGATTTTCTCAGGAATGCCCCATCTGGAAGATCCCAGGAAAGAGGATTCATCACCAGGGGTACATTTCTCGAAACCAAAAGTTGCTAACTACATTAGCTACTTTGTTGTTTTCAATGCATTTTCCCATTGGCAACTACCGAAGTTGCTAACAGGCTAACAAGTTCTCTTTTGAGAAATGCACCCCAGCTTGATGGCTCACTGCTTGAGCACTGGGAGCTCGTTGGGTTTGAAGAAGGCTTGAGACATCCCCATGGCATAAATGTAAACCTTGGAGTCCACAACAATGTTCCCCTTCTGAATGACCTCTGTATTTAAAAGACAAAACACATAAACAAAAACACATAGCACGATTAAAGATGCAATACATAAAATACAAAAAACACCTTTCATTATTTTCAACATTATTAAACAATTCAAAATTGTTTTTATTACTATTATTATTAATAATAAAAAATCCACTTATGACTTATGGCTAGAGTTTGCTGCAAAACCTGAGCATGAAATTCTTTGGCACACAATGTTTCATGACCATTTTGTACACGGTAGTGCACTTGACAGCATTGTTATGTGAAACGTATGCTTGGTACATTATGGACATAACTTCTAGGGTGAGGTCAATAGTCCAGAAAATTGCATAGATAAATGTTTCTCAACAGGGGTCCTTAGGGCGCTTTAGGGAGGCCTAGGGGGGCATTGAGAAGAAGACAGCTGAGAAGGGGGGTGCTCAGTTACCATTGGGGGGCATTAGTCTATTTTATTATTTAATACTAAAGGGGATGTTGGCAGACTTGTGATGAGATCAAGGGAGTGTTTGTTCAAAAAAGGTTGAGAACAACCAGAATGGATCAATGATGTTTAAGTTATGGTAAGGTTAATGGTGGAAAAAGATGGAGGAGAGTCTCGCTGGCTATCTATGCTACCATAATCATCATTCAAAGTGATCTAATATTTCTGCTGCAAGTATGAGCACTTGTTTTGCATGGAACAAGCACATTTCCAGGTGATTTAAGTTGATTTAAGGACCTTACCGTTGATTTTCCTCTGAAACTCATCAAGAGGTAGGAGAAGAACCTCCACAAACTCTGCAAAAATAACATATGGGAAAGGCATTTCATACCGTATGCAACACATAATTATAAAACATCTAGGTACATAAATTTAACACAAATAAATAAAACACTTACCTCCTTCCCCTGAAAAATAGAAACAGAAACAGAAACAAGTTAAAAATATCACCTGTCCAGTGTACACGTTTACATAATATCATCTCTATTGTGTAGTATATAAAGTGTAGTTAAATGTCTGATTTGAGGAGGATGAATGTTTCATATGTTACTTTCTGGCATTTTTTGGCTGGTAATGTCTGTGGACTGTGTAATGTGTCATGAGAAACACACTTGGGGAGAGAGAGAGAGATAGCCTGGAAACTCCCATACTGCCTTTAGTTCTACACAATCGTTTCGATCTCACTTGTGATTAGGTGTGGTGTTAACCAGGCAGGCAGAGAGAGAGAGAGAGAGAGAGAGAGAGAGAGAGAGAGAGAGAGAGAGAGAGAGAGAGAGAGAGAGAGAGAGAGAGAGAGAGAGAGAGAGAGAGAGAGAGAGAGAGAGAGAGAGAGAGAGAGAGATTGCTTACCTAGTTGCTGGGCAGGATTGAGGTTTTCCACATCATCTCCATTGATGTTCACCATGACGATCTGAGTGGTGCAGTTGGACAGTCCAGGATCCAGGCATGTGACTGGACACACACACACACAGACACAGACACACACACAGACACACACACACACACAGACACAGACACACACACACACACACACACACACACACACACACACACACACACACACACACACACACACACACACACACACACACACACACACACACTATCAGCAAAGCGTTGCAGACTTAATCTGTTCTACAGCATTATTACTATGTAGCATGCAGACTGTGGTGCGGTCCGCTTTCACAACAGCAAACAAGCCAGAGTGACGCTTCATTTCATTAACAGGAGTCATCTTGACTACCCACAATGCACTTCAAAATACTTTGCTGGTCTGGAATCAAGCAGACCCAGCCCACCTCTTTTCGGAAGTCTTGGTCCACTAGGTATATTAAAGTGAAAGCGTGAAAGCCAAACTGGGAAACTTCAACTCCCACTGTCATTGTGACAGCACACCACAAAATTGTATTTATGCCTCACCCGTGCAAGGGGGCAGCCCCCAATGGCGCCCGAAAGGGAGCAGTGCGGCAGGGCGCCACCATGCTCAGGGTACACCAGTCATGGATGGAGTATGGGGGAGTACTGGTTAATTACTCCCCCAACCAACTTGGTCAGGAGTCGAACCGGCAAGTCTGACGCCCTAACCGCTTACCCATGACTGCCCTATCGTATAAGTATATCGTGCATGTAAGTTTGATACAGATAAAATATGTACAAATATAAACAAAATCACAATACAGTGGGGCAGTCAGGGTGCAGAGACGTTAGATTAGTGGACAGGGAGGTGGTACATAGGTAACATAGTAATGTAAACATGAAGTCCGTGTTACCTGGAGTGACTCCCACCACCTCCCCCTTGTAACCAGTCTCCTCCTTCAGTTCCCTCAGCGCTGCTGTCTCTGCACTTTCATCATCGTCTATCAGACCTGTGGCACAGGAAGAGAGCAGGTGTAAAATCTGTGGTGCAGTGAGTAAATACTGAGGCATGCAGGGTCAATAACTTTTAGTGGGCTGGCAGACAGGTGTACAGAATGAAGGAAGCGAAGGAAAGCACTTCTCAGATTTTTTCTTTGTTTATTCGCCCATGAGCGTTTCGGGCAACGAGCGTTTGAGGGCGAATAAACAAAGAAAAAATCTGAAGAGTGCTGGCCTTCGCTTCCTTCATTCATTTATGTTTTATGTGGGATTCAGCATTCAGTTAAGAACTGTTACAATATTTAGGCGATAGTGTGAGCACGTCTTCTCCACTTTTGAAGACAGGTGTACAGCAGTGCTTTACACTAACTTTTTCACTTACCAGCCATTTTGGCAAGTGGTTTTCCTGACTCACTAGCCATTGGGCCTCTTCACTAGCCATAATTTTCTTAATCATCATAGCAGCTTTAATGAATTATATAATGTAGGATAATATAACATAATACAACATAAAATAATGTAATGTAATGTAATGTAATGTAATATAATATAATATAATATAATATAATATAGCCTAATATAATATAATATAGGGCCTAATAACTAGAATTGTTATTAACTGGTCCATGCATGCATGCTATAAGAACAGATTAACTTATCTGAGGAATGAAATAGCCGTGCAGAAACACCAAGCACAGTGTTGTGGAAGGGCACAAATGTAAGCTACATGAGAGCAAAATATTTCCGTCTTTGATCTGAAGGGCACTTTCGATGCGCAAAGTAGATAGTGCAAGTCATTGCCAAGCTTCGCATGTCCTCGGTCATGGATGTGGAATAACACCTCTTCTGGAATATTTTCTCATAAAAGTAGGCTATCCACTAGAAGGCACACACATATGCGGCCGGTAACTACAGAAGGAGCTACGACTTCCTTTTATTCCGTTTAATATTGGGTTGTTTAAAATATCGGCTAAACGGAAGCAAGGCAAGATGGGCACATGCGAAGGGACATGGGACATGATTTGTGCAGTCTGGAAGGCTACTACTGCGCGTTGTTTAAGCCCCGTTTGACAGTCGGGAACAACGGCACAAGAAACATGGAGGAATATTAAGGTATGAAGACATACAGGCAAATCAGAAAATGAGTTAAACCGAACATTATTAATGCCGCATGTGTCCTTGTCTTATCACTGTGCTAATTGGTCTCAAGACTTTCACAAGACTGAGGTGTTCTCCTCTCGTCTTGGTCATTTTAATGTCCACTACTACTATGCATTGTACTAATGACAGATCCCAAAACAGGTCAGTTGAGATGAACTTCGCTGCTTTATTTTCACGTGAAGGTTTTCAGTGACATTTCCAAACGCGCGCTGATGTGCTGCTGGTAGCTCGCTGCTGCCACTCATATTCGCAAGACTAGCTCTAGGCCTATCAGATTCCTGGCTTGCGTGAGACCAGAAATATTCTAGTAAGGGGAGATAGGACAGGTACATAGAAATTAACGGTGAAGATTCGTAACGCAAATATGGCGTCTACCCGCACATCTCCCGCCTTTCTGGTAACAAGAGCCAATGTGCCTGCTGAGCTGCGTTGCCAGTGATCCAATCATCTGGCTGCATCGGCGCACGCGAAATTATGCACATGCTCAGTTGTGAAAAGCCGTTGCTCTCGTGCCGTTATGGAACTACTGCGCCTGCGCTCTGTCAAAAAAAACCGTGAGAAAAGTGGCTCAAAAAGCTTTATTTTGACTCGTATGACACAACCAAGTAGTCTAGATTGATCAGTTTTTCACGGTCGTTTCAACCATATGGTTTTCACAACCGCTGGGTTCCCCTCCGTCCTATACTCAGTTTCCCCATTCATTTTTCCCATTGACTCTCAGATCTGGTCTACTTAATCGCGAAATAGCACCCCGGAGGCGTCACCAAGATGGCCGCCATATGTCCCCTCTCATTCTAAAATCTCTCTGGTGAGACACAGGTGACACGTGACACAGGTGCTTCATGGGTATTGTAGGCTCGCGAAATCGCATTGCATTGCGCTTGTAGCAAAGACGGTCCGAGGGAAAAAACTACAAAATGCGGTGCCTCGTCATTTAGAATAGTAACGGACCCGCCAGAATGGCTAGTGAACCTTCGGTATCTACTAGCCAACGCCGACTTTCACCCGCATTTGGCTACCTGGCGTGTGTTAGTGTTAAACCCTGGTGTACAGACCTGCAGGGAACTCCAGAGTGTGGCAGCCCATCGGTGGCCGGAACTGTTTCACCATGACAACGCAGTCTTTATGGAGGGTTCTTTTCAGAATGGCGATGATTCCAACACCTTGTTGAGCGCACACACACGCACGCACACACACACACACACACACACACACACACACACACACACACACACACACACACACAATAACATTGTTAAACTTAAAAAAAAAAAAAAAACTTCTTGGGTGACCATACTTACGCTGAGAATCATTGACTTTCAAATTTGGTCTGACCAAGAGCATAACAATGAACATTTCTCAAACGACATGGTTGACCTGCCTCCCTTGGTTTGCTTCCAGACAAAGTGGGAGGAGTTCCCGATTGTTCCGGAGTTCAGAAACAATATTTGTATTGCTCCTGGCCTGACTAGAAGCAACGCTGAAAGTGACTAGTCAGCGTAGAAAGTCACTAGGAGGGCACAGCCTAGCTAGACCATACTATACAGAGACCAGACACAAACAACATGCTCTGGTCAACTTGAATTGCTGTGATCTACCCAACATCTATGGCAGCACATTTTGACAGAAGTCAAGATCAGTGTGACGTAACTGTCCCCTTGAGGTGTCACTGCTCAACACACATTTTAATGCACCATGTAAACCACCAGGATGAATATGTATGGGACTTCAATATTACACATATTCAATGCATGTAATGCGCCGTCATACCATCTGCAGCCGTGTTGGTAGGTCTTGTCGTTCTCTTTGCTGTCTCCCATGTTCTGAAAACACCCACCCACCCACACACACCCACACACACACACACACACACACACACACACACACACACACACACACACACACACACACACACACACACACACACACACACACACTTTTTAAGTAATTCAGTCTTACTGACAGCAATATATCATATGACACCAGCCACATTTTCCATGGCGTAAATGATCTCTCCAAATTACCTTGTTTTGCCAGAAGGATCCACATAGGTAGTGCGTTCCAGCTTCACCCATTTCCCAGCAGCAATTACCTTGGGAAGGCATGGTATGTATGTTGATTGCAACACTTCCATTGTGAAATTTCAACTGCTGTCAGCTAGGGCTACTACGCTGGAATTTGACTGCTGCTGCAGCTGCCCAATGCCCATGCATTCTCAGGAGACCCAATAACTCAATAGCATTCAACCAATTCGCCAGTGAGAAATCCCCTTAATCAATGTCACATTCCCCATTCTACTACCGGTACTCATGCTGACACTCGAGGCAATTACTACTACTAATAAAAAACACACCCGTCCACTCCGCATAGCTGATAGTGTGATAGCCTAGGCCTACTGCATCACAACTGAAAGGCGCCCATGCAATGCACCCAATCTTACCTCCTCCTTCGTTACGTGCGGTTCGGTTTTGGGGCAGCTCATATTCCCTCCAATGAGTACAGTTTCTTTGTCAATGGAAGTCCTCACACCACTGCTGCTGCCACCACTGTCATGCGTAAAGCAAAATTGATTAGCTAACGAACCGCGTGTCGCTTTAGTGAGGGGACAAATAATTCCCGAGTAAAGAGTAGGCTACTACAGCGTGATACGATGGTTAGATTGCATAGCATATCATATAAAACGTCAATGATAGCGTGTTTGACAATCACTGGATTTCATTCATGAGTCTCTCTGAACTTTCTGTTCTGACACTTACGTGCAACTGCAATCAGATCTTTCGAAAAGTATATCCGATATACACTTTACTGTTGCAACCTCCAAGTATTCACAAATGCTCTACATAGACCATGCAGCGTTTACAAACATTTTGACAATATGAATTTATTTGAGATACTCACATGTCAAACAGGGGATGGTGTGTTGGATCACAAGTTTCAGTGGGCGTTTACGAAATGCTACAAAACACGCCTAGTTGTGCAACATCTAAATGTTACCCTAGTAAACGTTCCACTGCAAATATGGGCCCGTTTCTTCACTTTTCTTTGTTTCTGGCACAAATTAAAATGTTTTCCTACAATGTGAGTTACACAGCCTTTGTTTAAACGGTAGGCTATATGGCAGGTGTTGACAGAGAAAATGTCATGTGTGAGGATTGGAAACATGTTATTCTCTATTTATTTCCCATCGGACTGCATACGTAGACGGATGTCCTGTAGGCCATTGATTTGTAGTCATTTGATGGAGAACCTCTCTGGTTGTAGTCCATGGATGGGCAACTGTCTGGAGGCCCCGGGGCCACATGCGGCCTCAGTGCAGGAATAAAAAAATACCATATATTATTTTAAACTACCACTGAATCAATATGCTGTAATTGTATTGCCCAATACATTAGGCCTACACTAGTTATATCCCCTCCAAACAATATGGGCTGTCAGTGAGCTAGTAACTTCACCTCAAACTCAGCAAATTGCAGTCAGATCCTCATGTCAGAGATTCTAAGAATATTATATTCTACCCATGTGGCCCTACTATGGTGATGATGAAAAAATGCGGACCTCCTCACCATAAAAGTTGCCCATCCCTGTTGTAGTCTGTTAGTAAGAGCCCGCTAGTCTGTCAATTAAAGTCCATCTTGTTATGACTGTATCTTACAGGCACAAGACTGATTCCACTTGCTCGCTCAACTCAGTTTGAAATGAATGGGAGTGATCAAAGATATCTTTGGTTGAATTAGTGGAAATGTAGCTTATAGGCTATACGCTTTAAATGTCACTGTCTGATTCACCTTAAACATGACAGAGAAGCTGGTCAAATCTAAAACGTGCAGTCTGAAGTGAAAAAAATAAATAAAACTAAACAAAGTTTCCAGAATTTGTCAAATCCAAATTGAAGTTGTAACAAATAAACACTAGATGGCAGCACATTCAAATGATGAGATGGCCAAGTGTGGTTCATGGTCTACAAATAATGGCAACACCCCACTAAACATTGGACGTCGTATAGACGTTGAAATTAGGTCTAAATTGCGTCCGTCGGTCCATGACCAGTTTTGGACCTTAGAATGACGTACAAACTAGGTCCTTTATTTGGACGTCTAATAATGACCCTATTTGTACGTCATTATGAAGTTCAAAATTCGGACGTCAGTCTAGGTCACTTTTTTGGACGTCAAAAACAGGTGAGGGAAATCGACATGATTGTTATTGTTGCTGTTGCTTTTTTTGTGCTTTGTTTTTAAATAGGCCATAGTAGTTTTCCTAGTAGGCTATATTTTCTGTTCAGATCGGGTGGGGAAAGAGAGATACTCTCCAACGTGCAATGCACCGTGGGACACACACTACCTAAACAGATGTGTCAAAAAAAAAATAACACATTGGGATGTGTAGACAGCATTGACAGATTATGTGTCATTTTTGTGTAAGATTTCACAGAATGTGTGAAACCTGAAGTTAAGAGGTTCATTTCTGGGTCGTGCTAATACTACAAGTGAGAAACTAACGGCCGTTTGGCTGTCCAATCGCGTGACTGTGGACATTTGAAAGCAGACTTCCGCCCGCCTTTTCTACCGTTGGAAATGCAAGATGCGGCGACTTGACTTCAGACACCGAGAGAGGCTGGCGTAAGTAATTCGCTTTATTGGTATAATTTCGTAACAATTACGTGTGTTACCGTTAATGTATGGTTAAAATCAAACCATGCTTCACAAGTTTTGCTGTACGAACATTGGAACAGCCTCAGTACCTCTGTGAACATTAAGCTAGCCTACAATCAGATGTAGCTAGTTATTGATACTCAGTTAGCTATTGATCTTTAATGCTTGCACTATAAATTATATTTATTTTCTTTTAATTCACATGTGGACTAACTTAATGGTTAAAACGTGTTGTGTTGGGAAAATTAAAGGTTTGAAATGTGATATTGGATGGTTTGCTAACATTGGTTGCTAATAGGGTAACTGATAATTAGCTGGTGTGGAAGAAATCAGGCGGCACTTAACTGATGTGAAGTTTGAAAGCTATTTTCTGAGCATGAAAGAAAGTCTGACAGGATTTATGTAAGGATACTGAAACACCACGGATGGATTGACGTAGAGCTAGTACTGGTAGTGGGGCAAAAGTGGATGCTGCTAGTAACAGGTATCGGAGGGCTAGCATAGAGGCGATTTTAAACTTCAGCGCTTCAAACGTAAGCAGTTCTGCGTCAAATCATGTAAATCAGACCATCCGCCACCCTCGTACATGATAAAGAATAGCACCAGTAAAAGCAAGCAGTATCCCACTGTTTTGTGTTGGCTCGATGAAAGGTGATACAAGCGAATTTCCGATTCACATTATGTCGGCTTGGTTGTAGTTGTTGTGGCCAGTCAATATACAAGCTTTGAACCGTAGTTCCATGTAAGTGTCGTGGTTTTCACCGTTTCAGTATGTAGTTGAATATGGTAGATCTGGGCAACTGGTCAACGCTGTCGTGTTTTGTCTCGGTAGACCTCGTATGACGGTGTGTTGGGAAAATACCGGCAGTTGTTTCAGATGGAGGGTGCGACGTGCCAGATGTACGCTGTTCGAGGGATAAAACGGCCACGCACGAGATATTGTAGGCAATGGTAATTGTTGACGATACCATGACATTTGAAAAGAAGATTCAAAGTTTGCGTTTTAGGTGGCAGAGTAGAACAGCTGCGTGTGAAGTGTGGCGACTACCAAGGTATCAACACCAGTTATGGCTACAGGATTTTTAAAGTACCTTCAATGCACTGGGCACTAACGTGCTCTCCCCCCTCTCTCTCTTCTCTCTTAATCAGAGTCCAGGTCTTGTGGCCACATCTGTCCAAGCTCCTACTCTGATTGAACAGTTGGATGATCAGACTGATGGTAAGTGTGTGTGTGTGTGTGTGTGTGTGTGTGTGTGTGTGTGTGTGTGTGTGTGTGTGTTTCCATGTGTATCATATTGTCTATGTGATCATGTGTCTAATTGCCATCCACTTACAGGCCCTCTGCCTCCTTTCATTTGGTTTTTTTTTTGTTTTGTTTTTTTCAGATTTTTTTTCTTATTGTTGTATTGTATGCAATTGTGATAAATATATTACTGTGATATTGTTATAACACAGAGACTTTGGTAAATGTGACATTTAAGTACTGCTGTACAATTTTCTGCTCTCATTTTCAGATGAAAAGTGCTACACAGTTCTCACACATATTCTGACTCCGAAGCCGCTGCAGTGTAAAATCTGAGATGTCTTTTCTGGTTGATTTTGTGCAGGTATTTTTCAAAGGATAGTTACTTTTAAAACGACTTTTAATCTTTAAAAACACTTTCATGCAGAGCCTCTGTTAGGACCTCATTGCGATACAGAGTTATGCCCTTGTCACCAAAATGTCAATGACCATATTTTAACCTGCTATTTAAGGCTGTCATAGCCATATTCTTATAACAATGCAGTTAAGTTCAAGAGAACTATAGTTTGGTGATATGGATCCCAAACGGAAGGGAACAGCAGCGGTTTGTAGTTGTAGAGAACTAATTAGCGCCAAGTGTTGTTAACCTGTTGTTTCTTGTTTACCTGTCACAGTAGCCCATAGCACTTTTGTCATAGAGAGCAACTTGGTCAGTAAATATGTGCCTGCTGTACAAAGTAGCAGTATTTGGATGAGTTACAGCTAACACGGACGGCAAACTTGAGACTGTATATTGTGTGGTTGACAGATTTTTGACAGCGATGGTGAGGGAAGCAGTGTACCGAACTCTCAGATGACTCGGACCAGGTGACCAAACCCATGCAAAGCACAATGTGAGTGTACACACACACACACACACACACACACACACACACACACACACACACACACACACACACACACACACACACACACACACACACACAGACCATGAGTCAACATAGTAGCCCCTACAATATTTTTCCCAATTTATTGCTGTATGCTTACCATATCCATCATGTTGATGTGTGTTAATGCATCCTTGTTCCTTGTGTGTGTATGTGTTGGTGTTAGGACTGTGCTGAGGCGTTCCGCCCCCCTCCCCCTCCACACCACTCAAGGCACGGCGGCGGCCCAACCGCAAACTAACGTGAGTACACAACACACACACTTGTGTGCATGCCACGCACTGACACTTTCTCTACAGTGACTTTTCAACTTTCCTTACATTGTGTGTGTATGTGTGTGTGTGTGTGTGACAGGGAGATTAACATGAGGCTGGATGCGCTTGGCTCCCTGCTGCGTCCATCACCAGAGGGGCCGGGGTTGCTGCGGCAGCTAGCCAATTAAAGGAGGAGGATGAAGGAGAGGAGTCTGACGATGCAGACATCGCCATCGTATTGCAGTCCACGCCCTCGCAGGAAAACCAGCCAATGAAAACGCTTGCAGCAGCATCAGCAGAACACACCGGCACGACTGGTAAACTTAAAGATACGCCACAGACCAGACATACACCAAATACAACTAGCACAGGTACACACACACACACACACACACACACACACACACACAGCAGTACATCTGTTTTGTATAGCGCTTTGCCTAGTCAAAGACTTTTTACAGGAAGTATTATAATTCTGTTTTATAGTTGGGGGAAGCCATGGAAAGTAGATAACCCTATACAGCTGATGTGTGTATCAGTAATATTTATGTGTATGTGTGTTGCAGACAGAGCTTCTGAAGCATGCAGTGGAAGAGCTGTCAGTCAAGCTAAAGGTCCCATCCTCCAACCTGCTGCTGCTGCACGGAGAGGCGGAACTTAACACCTCACACACTATTGGCCAGCTAGGACTCTGCATCGCTGACATCTTTGGTAGGAATATGTGTGTGTGTTTGCGTTTGGGTGTGTTTGCGTGTGGGTCTGTGTTGGTGCAAGTCAGTCTTGGCTCCTTCCTGATATTATACTGTATAAGTTCATATGTATACCGCATTGCAAAATGAATTTCATTTACAGTATATCACGAAAGTGAATACACCCCTCACAGTTTTTGCAGATTTTTGAGTATACATTTTCATAGGAAATCATTAGAGAAAGTTCACTTTGACACAATGATTAGTGACCTTTTAACAACTTATTTAACCGCTTAAATTTCTTGTTCACTCAGAAAAAAGCAAAATACACCCATTAATGTTTGAACATGTACTCACAAAAGTGAGTGCACCCCAGATTAAAATCCGGTAGAGAAGGGGCTGTGTTGGCTCGAATCGTCTTGAAATGAAAAGGGAGGTCATCAGTGTGCGCAAGCATGGTAGTGGGACTGACATGGTTTGGGGATGCATGAATGCTGTCAACATTGGCAATCTGAAATACACCTAAAACAAACATGCACGTCAACATGCACTGTGACTACTGAAGCAGATCATGATATTCTCCATAGGATTGCATTCAAATCTCACACCGATCTATTTAAAGATGGCCTCTCAACGTCATTTAATTAATATTGCCGTGTTCCCAATTGTTATTGAATGTGTTACGCGTTGGTCCTGTTTTAAAAAACGTTCTGGTTGCTTTGTTTCAAGACGTTTTTGCAAACTGGCAAGGTGGCTTGTGGAGAAACGAGAGGGTGTTCCGTGTTTCTCGTGGAAATGCGTCTCTGATTGGCTCACTCCTCCTGCTCTCAAAGAAACGCGTCTCTGATTGGCTCAGTCCTCCAGTCCTTGGAGTGAATGTAATGGGAAACAGAGTCGCCACTTCTCCGGGTGGTACTGCACTATAGGGGCGCCAACGGAGGCGTGCAGGCTCCATTCAGGGCTGTGCTCTTTCGACAGCGACCCCTAGGCGAGCTGCAGGCACAGAGCAACCGGAGTGGGCAGGCTTTATGTATGAGGCTTTGTGCTGTGTGTGTACCTGAGAGTAGCAACCAGCTGATAGCTAAGCTAAGCTATGTTTCGGGCCACCAGACGTTGCTTGCTTTGAAAACAAGCAGAAAAAAAATACTCGACATGTTTTTAGATAAATGGGTCGATATAAACCTTTGTGGGCAACGCCTTCTTTCGACGTGACGAAACACAGAAAGGCTTTCGTGATTCGCTCGTTTCTCTGCATTATTGATGTAAATTGGGAAACACCGGGAAACACAGCCAGGAGAGTTGACGCACCGCTATGAGAGCCTTGCAAGTGAGTTTAACTTGGGGTGACCGTCCGATCTTCGAAAGGAGTGAGTAAAACTGAGTTTTATCGGAAGTTGGCCTTTAAGCCAGATGCAGACTCAAAATGTAAAATGCAATGCAAAGAAAGGTTGAAACGCACACTGATGACCTCCCCTTTCATCCCTTTTCATTTTGTTTAATTTCGAGCCAACACAGCCCCTTTTCTACCGGATTTTAATCTGGGGTGTACTCACTTTTGTGAGTACATGTTCAAACATTAATGGCTGTATTTAGTTTTTTTCTGAGTGAACAAGAAATTTAAGCGGTTAAATATGTTGTTAAAAGGTCACTAATCATTGTGTCAAAGTGAACTTTCTCTAATGATTTCCTATGAAAATATATACTCACAAATTTGCAAAAACTGTGAGGGGTGTACTCACTTGCGTGATATACTGTAAGTTGAAAAAGTATGTTCTCAAAATATTTGAATGGCAAGAATTCACACATAGGTGATAGGACCTCTGGACAGCCATTTTCAATAATAAAATGCCAAAAAAAAAAGGGTAGATACACCGTTTTGCAATAAACTCTTCATACGTATATATAAATAATGAAATGAAAAATGAATGAAATTAAATTCACTCAGTTTAATGAAGAGCTAAGAAGATGTCATGATATCAATGTATGTGTAGTTGATTCGGCTATACTGACTGGTATGCTTCATACCTTTCAATCAGTTAAGTAAAACTTGATATTAAGTATTATTGATGATCTCTCTCTCTCTCTCTCTCTCTCTCTCTCCCTTCTTCTTCTTCCTCCTCTTCTACTTCTTCTCAGTCTGGAACCAACTTCACATCCCTCTTCACTGCACTACTGACACTGAGATGGAATCCACAACCCAATCACTAGTGGTCTGCATTGGGAACCTGAAGAGTCTGTCATAACCGCCAGGAATGACCGTGTGACCATTCCCGTTGCAGACGGCCTGACTTGCACAATTGACAAGCTGTTCAAGCTTTACTGGGTCTGCAACTTGTTACATCCAGCACAGCTCAGCTCTGTTTTCACCTTCTTTGAATATGTTTATGACGTTCCCATCTCAACCAACAAACGAACAAAGGCACTACAACTTCTCTCAAAGCTTCCCAGCAGCCCAGTGATCACTCAACATGTGTTTATGCCCAAAATGTAAATAGTTACTACAGACATCAAGAAAGTAGTTTGGCATCTTTGTCAAGTACACGCTTTGTCAGATGCACAGGATATGATGATAATTTGCAGCCAAGATGGCTGTTCAAGTGTACAAGGACTTACTATGTAGACACCACCTACGTAGACACCACCAGTCCACAACAACAGAAATGGGAGTATCTTTCAATGACTCTTTTGAATCCACTGACATTCAGACAGCCTATGCAGCTTCAAGTAACACCTGAAGAAAGAGCATTTTGTGTCCCTTCTCAAGGACCGATTCTCCATAATTTACCAGTTAATGGCAATTTATCTGTGTTCATGCTTGTTAGGATTATTACAGGGAATTATTTTGATTATCATTTTGGCAACACTTTATTTTATCAGTACATCTATTAGCTCTAATACATACAGTGTTAATGCCTGTATGCTGTATAAGTAACTTGTAAGGCATGCACTAAGCAAAATCAAACATACGTTAGGCATGTATTCGCAAATCCCTTGTTCATGCACTATTTGGGATTTATTACCTAATATAACCTCAGTAAGGACCTAACAAATGTTTGATTTCGCTTAGTACATGCCTTACAAGTTACTTATACAGGCAATAACTCATTGATGCTGGATGTTGCGTTGTGCAACATTGGCCCTGGCGCCTGGAGTTTTGTATGGCATCAGCACCCTTTTCTGCAAGTGCTTTAGGCATCAATGGGTTAACATTGTATGTATTAGTGCTAAGCGATGTAATGTTAAAATAAAGTGTTACCATCATATTTTTAAAAAAAATATATATGTTGTAAAACTGGACGATTGTGAAATGATATGATGTGGCAGATGTAAGACCCATTGATGTAATGCAGAGTTTTCATTCAGATGAACTGTCTCTTAACCCAAGGTACAATGTCTTTTCAATCTCTCTCTTCCAATATGTTGGAACCTATTTCATAAGAATGTTATTTTCAAGAATATTTAACACTACTTAGAATTTCAAGACTTTCGGGTTTTGTAATACACCGGTAATGTTGTTAAGAGATGATAGTGTAGGAGTCATAATCATCAATACTTCATGAAATTCGCAGTGGTGATAATTATTCTTGAAAAAGATCACATTTGTTATCTCCCCCTCTTCTGAAAAGCCTAACAAAAAAGAATATGACAGTAAAGTTAATGTTTTTAAATTGAATGTAAACACAACTCTACAAAAAAAAAAAACGTTGCAGAGGTACGTAGTCAAGACTTTTGAAGATTGAACCTTGTAAACAAAAGTGTTTGCTAAATAAAAGTAAACCCCCCCTGTCACTTTCCATGTGATAATTGTCTGTATATTTTGAAAACTAGAAGTTTCAAGGTTTTTAATGCTGTCACTTTTATGTTTGAATGACAACTCACAGAGATAATTTGAAGTCAAAAAGACGTCCACAAAAATGACGTCAATAAAACCACCTACAAAATGACGTCAAAAACATGTCCTCTAAGACCCTATTTGGACTAGAGATGACCGTAATATGGACGTAGTACAGACGTCAAAAATGGACGTCCATTAGACGTCCGAAAAAGACGTCGTCTGGAGTAACAGTCTGCACCTTCAGATGACCTAAATTATACGTCCAAAAATGACCTAAAAAAGACGTCCTTTAAACGT
>NC_085871.1:38731158-38738658 GCF_034702125.1 Engraulis encrasicolus
CAAAAGTGCCATCCCACCCTGCTGACTGCTGACTCACTGAATCGATTTTCAGGGTTGAGAAAAAAAAAATCAATCCAACAACAGAAAATAGACACATTGCATCCAGGTGGTATACGGTGAGATATTTGTGCACTGTATATCAGGTTGTAAGTGAGCGTAGTGTCATGAATAGCCACTACTGGTGATGAACTGCCAGTGTAACCACTGCCTAGCCTAGTTTCTATTGGGTACCAGGGCTCTAAATGGACTTTTTTCATCACCAGCCCAAATGGCTACTAGTATATGCTAATCTTACAAGCCAAACACACACTCACTAATGGGTCAAAGTGGCTAGTGAGTTGTCTTTTGCACCAGCCAACCCGAAATTTCACCAGCATTTGATCGGTTGTTTGGTGTTTATTTAGAGCCCTGTTGGAGACTATGGTATGTTGATGATGGAGAGAGGTGATGGGGAAATGGGGGCTGGGTGGGGGGTGTCGGGGGGGTGTAGATTAGATCAAAAATCACAAGTCTGACCAATGCTGGCAAATGAGTTCTAACGAAACATGCAATTACCGTACCAACATTTAGGGTGGGTGACGTAAGTGGAGTGTCCAAGCCAAGTCAACATTGGCAAAAAGAGAGAGAAGAAGGAGAAAGCAGGTCTGTCTGTCTGTCTGTGGGCCTTTCTCAAAACCTAGGACAGTGTCCTTCCAAGTGTATCAACCTAATTAGTCACGCCCAGTGATTGGATACTCTTTGGTGAACTCTACAGATTATCCGATCACTCGATGTGACTAATAAAGAGTATCCAAATACTGGGTGTGACTAATTAGGCTGATACACTTGGAAGGACACTGTCCTAGGTTTTGAGAAGGGCCCTGTGCTTTGTCAGAAATATTCAAGTGGCCTGTTTTTGGAATTTTTTCCTGTATTGTTTATTGTTCGTTGACGTGAGAGAGGGATAGGGATATACACACAGGCGCTTGCATACAGCCAAACACTCGTGGTGAGCACATGTTAAGAGTAGGTGACTTTGTTTTCACTTTTCTCATCCATTTTTAATATGTGTGGAAATATATCCAGTGACTTTTAGCGCGCGCTTCTGCCTGGTTCTTGTGCTATTCTACTGACAGGGATCCAGTCGTCCTTCACGTTGCTCACATATGGCAATACAACAATAAACAATACAAACACATGTACATACTGTACACACATGTGCATGTACACACACACACGCACACACACTCGCACCCCCGAGCAGGCAAACATACTCTTTCTACGCACATACAGTACAATACAGAAAAGAGTCATGCACATTCAAATAAAAATACACACCTTTCAACACACACACACACACACACACACACACACACACACACACACACACACACACACACACACACACACACACACACACACACACACACACACACACACACACACACACACACACACACACACACACACACACACACACACACACACACTCTTTCACTTTTGGTCATTCACACACAATCTCATACAGACTCATTCACTCTCACATTCAAACTCACAAACTCCCTCCCTGGGTTCACTTATTCTCACATGTTCACTCCAACTGCTCCCACAGTCATTCTCTGACACACACACAAACACAAACACAAACACACACACACACATACGTACGCGCACACACACACACACACACACACACACACACACACACACACACACACACACACACGGCAGCACACACACAGGCACACGCACAGGCACACGCACAGGCACACGCACAGGCACACGCACAGGCACACACACACACACACACACACACACACACACACACACACACACACACACACACACACACACACACACACACACACACACACACACACACACACACACATTCCCTTCCATGGCAGTCTCTTATGTGTCCTACATGTCAGAGCTCCTCATCTCTTCTCCTACGAGTTTGAGTCAGTGCTTGTTGGTCGGTGTGTGGGTGTGGGAAAGTTCCAGTGATGCCCAGTGGGTGGTGCTGTCTGTCCTTTCCTCCTCTCCTCCTCCTCGTCATCTCCTCCTCCTCTTCCTCCTCTTCATCACTCATCCTCCTCTACTGTTCATCCTCATGTCCTCTCCGTGTCATGTCTCCTCCTGTTTCTCAACCTTCTTTCCTTGATATCTCGTCGTCATTTCCTCCTCCTCTCCTTTTCGTCACTCCTCCACCTCCTCCTCTTCTTCTTCTCTCCTCTCCATCACTCGTCTTGTCATCTCCTCCTCCTACTCTCCTCCTCCTCTTCTCCACCTCCTCCTCCTCTTCTCCTCTCCTCTCCATCACTTGTCCTCTCATCTCCTCCTCCTCCTCTTCTCCTCTCCTCCTCCTCCTCCTCTTCTCTTCTCCTCTCCTCTCCATCACTCGTCCACTCAACTCCTCCTCCTCCTCCTCTTCTCCTCCTTCTCCTCTCCTCTCCTCTCCTCATCCTCCTCCTCTTCATCACTCGTCTTCCTCCTCTTCCTCAGGCATGGGGGCGATGCAGGGGTGCAGGCATGCCTGGAAGAAGCCGATCAGGGACTCGCTCAGATGCCGCTGACTCTTCGCCGACAGCTCGTGACCCTCATCTGGGTAGATCTGTTAAAAAAAGGGTCAAAGGTTAGAGGTTAAAGTTCGATACCATGGCAACAATTTAGAATCTTGAGGAAATTCGAACGCATTGTTTCTGAGATCTGCTGAGAGGTTAAGGTTCAACACCATAGCCATGGCCGTAACGAGACATTTTCAAATACTGAGGTCAAATACTGTGCTGTGCTGCATACTACATTAAGAATGCATCAAACTCTTCAGTCAAGCTCTTTTTTATTAATCACTGCCTTGAAGATGCGCTTCGGAATGTTTTTCCTTGCAATGTGTATCCATGACTCATGTACTGACTGTTGTAAGGCTTGCTAATATTATGATAATAGTCCAGTCTGGATATTTCAATTCATGATTTAAAAAAATATGGGTTGTGTTTGAGGCCAATAAATGGGAATGGGCTGGGGGGTTCGATTTTCATCATAGATACATTTTACATTTCTTAAAGAAATACAGAGGACGTGACCTCTCTGTCCTCAATGGTAGCTACGGCCATGACCACAGAAACACTTTAAAACAAGGTACAAAGGCTTTCACCTTGTTAGTAATAGAAAGTAGTAATAACTAACATGTGTGCGTTTGAACTTTACGTACAGTACTAGTTTCTTTGGCAAAGCTCTTACTGATACCTGGAGAAGTGAAAAATTAATTAATTATTCTGAAATCTTGAAGCTTTCTAACATACTAAATTTAATCTACTGGCAGATAGATCATCACTGGAGACCTTGCACCGCTGCCTGAATAATTTTAAACCACTTTCTTTAACAGATTCCCCTCATTTCACAACTTCCTTGAAGTAATTTTATTGAAGTTAATTTGATCTTTCTATCATTAATGAATGAATTTCACACCTTTACACCCCCAAAGCTAAGGCAATTTCATACCTCACGTTTGTATGTTCGTACTTCGTAGCAAACTCAGTCCACATGAAAATTGAACAAGCATTAAAAACCTGTGCTGTCACATGCATGCTTAAAATTGCACAGCAGGCCCCATGATAAAATTAAATGAAATGAAAGTGAAGGGAGAGCCAAAAGTGCTCTGAAGGGGTAAAACTTGTAATAGTAATAGCATGGCTTTTCATTTCAGGGAAACTCAAGGAAAGTGTGGACCCAGCAGTTCAAAACACGGCAAAATGTGGCTGTTGTATTCAAAATGTTATTTAGTAATATATCCAACAGTCAACAACATGGTTGCTGAATATTATCTCCATATGTTTGGCGATGGTTTGCACGTGATTTCAGCAAGCAGGTTATCCAGTCATTCACTCTGTCTTAAAGGTAGAGGATGCCGTCGTTTATTGTGCCTTAAATGGCTAGCCAACACAGTGTCTGGCATGAATGCTGATGTGCTTACATTTCACAGATCAATACGTCCATACGTAGAGAAGAGAAAATGGCTGAGCAAATATGTGGGGGCTGAGAAAACGACTGTATCACTGCGTGGGATGTGTGACAGGTGTTGTAAAGTATCGTAAAGTGTGTGTGTGTGTGTGTGTGTGTGTGTGTGTGTGTGTGTGTGTGTGTGTGTGTGTGTGTGTGTGTGTGTGTGTGTGTGTGAGAGAGTGTGTGTGTGTGTGTGTGTGTGTGTGTGCGTGTGCATGTGTGTGTATCCATCTCTGTGTCTGCGAGCCTGGGTGTGGTGTTTCTGTTTGTATTTGTGTGCACCACCAGAACAAAAGCACATGTATAATAATGTTGACACACACCTCTCAAATCTGTATTTATAATCTGATCAATTGACATTCAGCATAGCTTGAATATCATTGCCCTCGCCCTCGCCCTGGCCAAGCGGTAGGACACTTGGTTACTACGCTGCCGACCCCGGTTCGATTCCGGCACGAGTCGTATGCCGATCCTTCCCCATCTCTCTCCCCACAATCACTTCCTGTCATAATCTCCACTTTCCTATCAATAAAGGCACACAAGCCCCTAAAAATATCTTTATATGAATAAAGAATACCGTTGCCCTGGCAAATCGTCAGATCTGAATGTCATCTACTACACCATCTTCCTTTGTTCATACATACATACATACAGGGGCGGTTCCAGACATTCATTCTTCGGGTGGCAAAGGGGTGGCGAAGTGTATTTCAGGGGGGCATGCTCCTACACTAAGGGAAAATTATAAACGCTATAAAATCAACACACACACTTATGTGATACAGTGAATCCCTTAAAGTGAAACCCTGCAACCTAAAGTTCTATGTCTGAAATGATGTCAAGCATTAAGGCTATTGGTCACAATCAGGGCTCTTAATTGGGGTGGCAAATCATATTTCTGGGGGGGCAAATGCCACCCCCTGCCACCCCTTAGAACCGCCCCTGCATACATATAACACAAGACCAAGCACACAAAATAACAACCACGACTCAACCTTCCACAGAAGCATTCTATTCAATATACGGGCATTCAATATACGGGTGCTGTTGCCCAACTTGCACATAAATGTCATAACATTTCATTGAAGATTACAAAGTGAGAGCAAGAGCTCACTATCTATATCCACATACTAGATAAACACTTGCCTGCCGTGTGTAATTGATTAGCATGTGCTCTTCACTGCCTCTGCTTTTAACACCTGCGATCTGTGCAAACATCTCCCCATTGGGATGCACACCGAGCACACAAGCAGCAGGTTACTATTGGCACCTTCACGTTTTGCAGCAGAGAGTGAGTGAGTGAGAGAGTGAGTGCGAGCGGAAGAGGAGAGAGGGGGGGGAGAAAGAGAGAGAGAGAGATACTAGATAGAGAGAGAGAGAGAGAGAGAGAGAGAGAGAGAGAGAGAGAGAGAGAGAGAGAGAGAGAGAGAGAGAGAGAGAGAGAGAGAGAGAGAAGAGGAAAAAGTGAGAGGCAGTCAGATGGAGAGAGAGAGAGAGAGAGAGAGAGAAAGAGAGAGAGAGAGAAAGAGAGTCAGAGAGAGATACTAGATAGAGAGAGAGAGAGAGAGAGAGAGAGAGAAGAGGAAAAAGTGAGAGGCAGTCAGATGGAGAGAGAGAGAGAGAGAGAGAGAGAGAGAGAGAGAGAGAGAGAGAGAGAGAGAGAGAGAGAGAGAGAGAGAGAGAGAGAGAGAGAGAGAGAGAGAGAGGGGAGGAAACACACCTGCATGGAATAGTTGGCTCCGATTTGTATCAAGTGTTTAATGAGCTCTGCTGAATGCTGAAAGTGCACTTTAGCTGGAAGAGATAAAGAAGAAAGAAGAAAGGTAGAGTCATGATACATAGATAGGTAGATAGATACAGACAGACACAGAGACAGACAAACAGACAGACAGACAGATCACTGATCCTTGAGAATGTGGCTAAAACAGGTTTTCATTTTGAAAGAAAAAAAGTAGTTCAAATCCAAAATATATAGGTATACTGTATTATTATCATAGTAAAGGGAGGGGGCCGGGGGATAAACAAGTATGTGTAAACAGGTATGTTGTCCCAGGCCCAGAGAGAAAGGGGGCCAAAATTTGGGTCCCCATTAAATGGAATGTATTGAAAGGGGGCCTTGTCAGATGACTTTGTCCTGGGCCCTGACAAGGCTGACAGCGGCCCTGCACAACTGCCCACTAGTAAGGTTCAGAACCTCACACTGCTCAAGGAACATAACCAATACCTAAGTGACTGTAAGTCACATTGGATAAAAGTGTAAGTGCAATGTAATGCATATACCCATATGAATGCAATACTGGAAGTATACGTATACTGATCAGTCTATACTGTAGCATGTGGTAAGTCAGCACCCTTTTTGCTAAATACGTACAATGTAGACTCTGCAAATTTCTTAATTCTTAAATTATCTAAAAAGTCGTGAACGAATATGGGTTTTCTAGCTGTATAAATAGTGTCAGTTATAGTCAGTTCACTGCGCAAGTCCACTTTGTACGTTCTGTGACTGCCTGTGTGTTATCTGAGAATGAACATAAGTTTGTTCGTAGTGAACATCACAGCAAACCAAGAGATAGGAGTCTGGATGAGACTGCCTGAGCTCACACGCTCTTGAGTGTGTGTGTGTGTGTGTGTGTGTGTGTGTGTGTGTGTGTGTGTGTGTGTGTGTGTGTGTGTGTGTGTGTGTGTGTGTGTGTGTGTGTGTGTGTGTGTGTGTGTGTGTGTGTGTGTGTGTGTGTGTGAGAGAGAGCAAGCGCGCTGAAACTGGATCACATTGACTGAGCTGCTACACTTCTGCTTATACAGCCCTCATAATGATCCTAGCTATGGCTCCGGGCCGCATTTGGCTTTGATCTGGCCCAGAGCCGGGCATGCTTTGATGTACTTAGCCGGGCGATAGTCAGTCAGTCAGTGGCGATAACAGCATGCCATGCCACAGTGAGCAGAGGGCTTATCAGGGTTGCCAGATGAGGCTGATGATTTCCAGCCCCCAAAAAATGCTCAAAACCCACCTGGAAGCACTAAATCCCGCCCAATTCTATTGATTTCTATGGCCAAAAATCGTTTTTTTTCCCTCCAAAATCAGTTTTTTCCTGTACACGGCCATCCTAAGCAGCCCAATTGGGCGGGAAACCGCCCAATCTGGCAACACTGAGTCGGTGAGCAGAGTGCTTATCATAGAGCAGAGCTAAGCCTATTTCACATTAGGCGCAGGGCTACTTATGAATGAGCACTCACAGGCCATGAAATTATAATGTGGCTCTGCTCTCACACACTGCAGCCAAACACACACAGCTAAGGCACAGTCCCCCTCTCTCTCTTTCTCTCTTTCTTCATCTGTCTGCCTCTCTCTCTCTCTCTCTCTCTTTTCCTCTTCTCTCTCTTTCTTTCTCATATCCTCTCATTAAATCTCTCTCCCTTTCTCTCTCTCTCTCTTTCTCTTTCTTCATCTGTCTGCCTCTCTCTCTCTCTCTCTCTCTCTCTTTTTCCTCTTCTCTCTCTTTCTTTCACACATCCTCTCACTAA
>NC_085871.1:38743658-38748658 GCF_034702125.1 Engraulis encrasicolus
CAAGGTAGGGTAACAAGATAACATTTTTATGCACAAATTAATCTGGTGCAGCATTAGTGTACCTATAGTACTGTATGAGGCTGTGGTTTCAAACACCATGCACTTTCTTAAAGGCACACTATGTAATATTTTTAGTGGTTTATTTCCATACTTCATGCTGCCCATTAACAAATGTTACCTTTTTCATGAATAGTTACCACCACCATCAAATTCTAAGTATTCATTGTGACTGAGAAAATTGCACTTTGCATACATGGAAAGAGTGATATTCTCCATTCTCTGCCATTTTAAATATCCAGAAATAGACATTTTTTAGCTGCAAAATGTACTGCACTTTGGCCATGCGAGTACATATTAGTTGCATACAGCACAACTAGCCTCTTCCAGCGTCCACTCACCGTAGTTCTTCCAGTCGACTATGGGAGACTGTGCCACTGCACAAGTGATGGGCTTATCGGTAGACTTCAGCAGCATCATCGTTGTGTAACCACCATACCCCTGTCAAGCCAAAAGCAACACAGTTATGTACGTATACACATTTGTATTGACTGGTCTTTGGTGATAAGATGTTTATACGGTGATATGGTTTATAGGGTGATATATTGTTTTAATAATATATTTTTTTGTGTGTTTGGGCCCTTGTCATATGCCACTTATTTAACATGACAGATACACAGATTAACATATGAGCTGGAAGTTAGCAGTGCTCAGGTGATTTATGACGGGGATTAGATGTGTTACAAAGGGGGAAATCTGATAATCTCTTCCTGATAATAAGACGTTAAGATAAGACTTACCTTCCCATAAACCCCTATCCGTGTGTGATCAATGTAGGGGAACTTCAGCATGTACCTGGAAAAACAAACAAACACAAACACGCACGCACACGCACACACACACAGACACACACCAGCATTCACCTTCATTTTCACTGTCAAATTACAATGTGCAATGTGTGTGTGTGTGTGTGTGTGTGTGTGTGTGTGTGTGTGTGTGTGTGTGTGTGTGTGTGTGTGTGTGTGTGTGTGTGTGTGTGTGTGTGTGTGTGTGTGTGTGTGTGTGTGCGTGCGTGTCTGTCACATACTGCAGCACAATGTGTTAACATGCTCTGTGTGCTTGTGTATGTCTCTGTTACATACAGGATTGCAGTACCATATGTGTAGTGTACAGTATGCAGTGTATATTTGTGTATGTCTCCGTCACATACTGCAGTACAATGTGTGATTGTGCTGTGTGTGTTTGTGTATGTCTCTGTCACATCACATACTGCAGTGCAGCGATTTGGTCCTGGACCTCCGGGTGTCCCAGCTGTGTGTGTGTGTGTGTGTGTGTGTGTGTGTGTGTGTGTGTGTGTGTGTGTGTGTGTGTGTGTGTGTGTGTGTGTGTGTGTGTGTGTGTGTGTGTGTGTGTGTGTGTGTGTGTGTGTGTGTGTGTGTGTGTGTGCACGTGCAGTACAATGTGTGTATGCTGTGTGTGTGTGTATGCTGTGTGTGTGTGTGTATGTGTGTGTGTATGTGTGTGTGTGTGTGTGAGTGTGTGTGTGTGTGTGTGTTTGTATATCTCTGTATGTTACGTACTGCAGTGCAGCGATCTGGTCCTGGACCTCCAGGTGTCCGAGCTGGGGGTGGATCTCCTGCAGGATCTTCTGTCCACGGTAGCCTGACCCCCGGCCGTCCACCCTCACCACGATCACCTCATGGGAGCTCACCAGCACCGAACTCCAGTCCAGGGAGAACCTGTCATTCACCTCCTGGCCACCAGGGGTCTCCTCCCTGCCCGCACAATGCAAACACACCAAAAATGACAGGCATGCGTTTAGCAGACACTTCTATAATCAAAATAGCATACAGTAACACGACAGACAGACAGACCAAAACACAGACAGTCTGGTGCATCACAGTTGAGTTGACTTACAATGAATAACTTGGAGCAACTCAGATGTGGAAAACATATTATACTTTTATGTAAGTGTCAGGGGACTAAATTCCCAGATCCTCATTAGAGTCAAAATGGCAGACCTAAAATGGCAGTATAAAATGTTTTCCACATCTGAATTGCGCTGGTGATTCTCCTTTTTCTTTTTGCACACACTAGAACATTCAGGTAGTGTTGTAGGAGACGTGCTAGAGCTCCTGTCTCAGAGAGCACACCTGTGTCTTGTAAATAATGCAGGGTCTGTCATATCCATTCACTTAAGTACTAACTTTTTGAATGTGCATACGTGCTTTGGGAAACACGATTTCACATTTATTTTCTTTGTACATTTTCTTTACAGGAAAAAACAACCTTGACTTCAGCAAACAGACAAAGACAAAAGACATTACGCTTGTGATATCTTGTATATGAATTGCCGCATAGTCTCTGATATGATTCAGAGTATGCACAAAAATATAAGGGGGAAAAACAAGCATTTTATTGCCTCCTGTACCGTTGTCTCTCTGTCTGATTATAATTACCAGTATTTCCTCTCTGCCATGCACACAACACCGGAAACAACACTCTACTGTTTCCTCTCTGGTTTGTTACATTTTCCCTGGCATGTACAGACTAAAAGCAAGGGGTGTGATCTATTCTAATAGCGGTTTCTGTCCCCTCAGTTTGACAGCTGTGACAGCCATTACTAAAGACAACAGTAAGGGGAGACGGAACAAGTTAAAAGAAGGAATGTAAACGTCAACCACTTCCTCCATCATCTGCCATTTACGCAGCATAGTGCTCTCTTTTTTCCCTCTGAAGTTCTAAGTTACAAGCAAAGACAGAAAGAGAGAGAGAAAGAGAAGAAGAAGAGAAGTTCTACAAGCAGAGAGAGAGAGAAAACGAAAGAAAGAGATAGAGAGAGAGAGAGAGAGGAGGAGGAGGAGGAGGACAAGAATGAGAATGAGAACGAGAACGAGAACGAGCACGAGCACGAGCACGAGATACATACATAACCAGTAGAAGGCCGTAGAGATTGGACTCCTTGAAGTCAACTGGATAGGAAATTTTCAAGGGAAGATCTGGAAGAGAAAAAGAGAAAGAGGTGAACAGGGGTAGAGTGAGAGCAAACATCTTCTATTAGAGTAAGATACTTCAAGCCCATGCATTTCCTGGATCCATGTGATGTCAGGTGAATGTCCCTTTAGGAGACCTACGGTTAGGAGACCTTTGGAGTCATGCAGTTGAGAATGAATTAACTTCCCTTGGTACTGCAGATGGCGGTAGCGCACATCTCATGCAAGCCGTCACCAAATGCCACCAAAGACAAGAAGAAAGAGGGGACAACGGCCCCTTAGGAGACTAAACTTGAGCACACTATTTTGCATTGGGTGGGAGGATTTTGGGTTATCTTACTCTAATAGAAGATGTTTGGTGAGAGATTGGGAAACATTCACCCCAACTGATGAAAATGGTTATCCATTTCAATACTTACCAAACTTCTCTTTTGGAATGATCCGGAAGATTGAGTCCTGGACTTTCTTTCCCTGCAGCGATTCCCACAGTCCGGTGTTGTTTTCCAACACAATGTACACTGCAAATAAAAACAAAACATTTGAGCGGAGAAGAGTACATTTTTTTCAAGTTTGTTTTTTTTAGGGGCATTTTTGTCTTTATTTCAATAGGACCGTATGAGAGGCGACAGGAAGTGAGTGGGAGGAGAGATGGGGAGGATCGGCAAATGAACCGGGTCGGAATCTAACCCAGGTCGCTGGCATAGTAACCCAGTGCCCTACCATTAGGCCACGGCAGGGCTAGTAGAGTAGTGTAGAGTAGATGTACTTTTTGATTCCCAAAAGAAATTAAGCTTAAAGGGACACTGTGTGAGATTTTCAGTTGTTTATTTCCAGAATTCATGCTGCCCATTCACTAATGTTACCTTTTCCATGAATACTTACCACCAGCATCAAATTCTAAGTATTCATTATGACTGGAAAAATTGCACTTTTCATACATGAAAAGGGGGATCTTCTCCATGGTCCGCCATTTTGAATTTCCAAAAATAGCCATTTTTAGCTGCAAAAATGACTGTACTTGGACCATACTAGAAAATATTTGTTTATTAATTTGTAAACTTTCATGTAAAGATCAAATTTGGCAATAGGTGGCCCAGTTTCAATGAGCAGCATAGCTGCAGTACCTTTTATGACCATTTCCTGCACAGTGTCCCTTTAAATATAATACACAAAGACCCGTGGCCCACTGGTGACCCTTGAAATCGTTTTCTAAAAAAATCGAAATAATATTTGTATGTATGTTGGGGTTGACTATTTACGTATTTGAGTTGTGTTGTTTATTGGGTCAGAGGTGGGCCTCAAACAGTTGTGAAAATTTCAGGTGGACCCCAAGTTGGAAAAGGTGAAAAACAGCTATGACTACAATTTCACAAATGCAGATATTTATATAGACCTACCAAAGTGTTATAGCACATCGTATTGAATATGTTGTTAAATACAAATTGTAAGTGAGGCATTGTTTTGACAGATGTGAAATAACATGTAAATCTAAGAGCTGTTCCGCGGTGACATTTGAAAACCTATTAGATTGTGTCTTTGTCTCTGGAGGGGATGGGAAAAGAGCACAGAGATTTACAAAATAAATACACATACACATGCGAAACACACACGCACGCACGCATGCACACACTCACGCTCACGCACGCGCACACACACACACACACACACACACACACACACACACACACACACACACACACACACACACACACACACACACACACACACACACACACACACACACACACACACACACACACACGCACACATACATACACACACACACACACACGCATATGTACACACACGCATATGTGCACACACACACACACACACACACACACACACACACACACACACACACACACACACACACACACACACACACACACACACACACACACACACACACACACACACGCATAGGTGCACACACACACACACACACGCATATGTGCATACACACACACACACACACACACACACACACACAAACACACACACAGAAAC
>NC_085871.1:38756158-38766158 GCF_034702125.1 Engraulis encrasicolus
TACTGTCTGCATACAATACGTGACTAATAAGACGTGCTGTTAAGGAAAAGCAAGGACCTACTACTGTATGTCCTCATTACTATTAAATCTATATCAAAGGCCTTACTGGCATCATGAAGTACTTTGTGAATACACACCTACTTTGTGAATACACACCTAACAAATGATTGATTTTGCTTGACACATGTCTTGTAGTAATTCACATGTACATGAAGTAAGGCATGTATTAGTAGCTAATATATGAACCCTGAAATAATGTGTTATAGGGCTGCTCGATAATAAGAAAAATCAAGATCACGATTATTTCAGACAATATTGATATCACGATTTTTTAGGCAATATTTCTTAATAATAATTGTGCTAAACAATTCACAATCTTCCCTCCCTTCAGCAGTGTGAGTGGAGGACCATAGGGAAACACAGTGGTCTTCTGCATGAGTGTTGGGTAGCAAGTCTGCTCTGTGCTCACAATGGCTCAAGTGGAGGGGGATGTATTGCACTTAGAATACCCTACCTTTTGGCAGAACCGACAAATGACAGAAATATTGTTTCAAATTCGATATTATGAAATTTGATATTGTTTGACAGCAATATTGATATCACGATATAATTTCGATATATTGCACAGCCCTAATGTGTTATGTATACTATTGTATGTGTGCAGACATCCCAAGGTCCAAAAAACAATTTCAGGGAGATGTTTATCCTAATTTTACTGACTAGACAAATCAGCACGCTCTCTGTCAAGCATTCGCCCTGAATGAAAACTCGTTCTGAATAGCTCTCGCTTTGAACAGACACAGGTGCACAGGTTACACAAGCACACAGCCCCTCCTTCTCTCTCTCTGTCTCTCTCTCATGGCCTTCCTGCACAATCTAATTGAAATATTTTATGCATGACGCACCAGTTACCATCTTGCCTGAGCTCATTCGCATTGTCCAGAAAAACCAGGGATATTTTATCTGACTCGCAGGCACCAGTTAGCTATTTGCAATATCAGGGAGACTCCCTGAACTTCAGGGAGACTTGAGATGTCTGTGTGTGCTGAGGGCTCAGTGACACAGGGACTCAGCTTACAGGAGTTGGTCACTCTCATCGTAGGCCAGGATCTTGGTGACCTCCCAGTCCCCTGACGTCAGCTGCACCTGGCTGTACTCACTCCTCAGCTGGAGAGAGAGAGAGAGAGAGAGAGAGAGAGAGAGAGAGAGAGAGAGAGAGAGAGAGAGAGAGAGAGAGAGAGAGAGAGATGGTGGGGAAAAGGAGACATAGAATTTAATTAAAATGAGAAGAAAAAGAATAATCATGCTGTGACTGCTGCCTTTCTTCAAAAGAACATTGTGGTGCATTCTCTTTCATTTCATTTACTCATTATTCCTTGCATTAAAATGAGCATCTTGCAATTCTGGAACATTAGAGGTGAAGGTCAAAAAGTATTATGATATGAGTGCCCTTTAATGACACATTTGTTTTGCATTAATTAAGCAGTCCCTCCAGTTTTTCGCGATTCAGCGATCGCGTGGATTCATGCAAATTCAATGATATTCCGCATAATTTCACGATGCCGCGTAATTCCTGTAAAGCCGCATTTTTCCCGCAAAATTTCAACATTCTGTGGAGTTTATTGATTTATATTTTCCTCAAAAAAAATAAAAATGTGACTACAATACCACCGGAGACGAAAACCAATACGAAGCATTTTTGTTAATATGTCACTGAAACATTGAAAAAGAGTTGCCTGCTATTTCGGAAGTCGCGACCCTCATCTCAGCTGTTCTGCGTCTCTCCTCCCCTCCCTCACACATACACGCAGGCGTCGGTGCTGCACACTCATGACCTTTTTTTTAACAGCAGTAGCCTACTTTTCAGTGCAATCCTGGGTGGAAAAAGTATTGTTGCCCATTTATCCATGACGAAGAAGTGTAGGCCTATGCAGTCATGAAATAGTGGCGGTACTGTCGCACAGTAGCAAACATCTTACGTTAGGCTACATTTTTGCGGAACTTCTCCACTCTCCCCTGTCGCTTTCATGAGCATGCTACCCAACGGTCGTTGTCTGATCTTTTTTCAATGTTCGCTAATGTTTGTAATTTAACGGTCTATGTCTATGCGTAGGCACAAGCCTTCTGATAACAATCACTGTAGTGCCGATCGCAAAGGTTTCGGAAGTGTGGAGTTTTGCAACTTGTTTCAGTCAAGGACACCGAGATAGGAAGTGAACGGCCCTTCCACGCTTTCACTGTGTTATTGCAATAAAGTCTTGCGAATCCAGTTAACCATGCACACAACCATGTCAACGAGAGCGTGTATGCCATCACAACTTTGCATCAAGCAAATAATAGGCTATGCAACAGCTTGCAATACGAGCACGAGAGAGAGAGAGAGAGAGAGAGAGAGAGAGAGAGAGAGAGAGAGAGAGAGAGAGAGAGACACGCGTCTTCCAACAGGTGACAGAGATTTATGAGTGTCGCGGCCATGATTTTTTTTTACACATTGGACGGACTGACTAATAAGACGCTCTGACAGTTTTTGGCAATAGCCTATTTTATTTTTCTATTAGTCCTATATAGGAAGTGTGTTTCTGAATCTCTCTCTCTTTTGTGTTAAGCCTGCTTAGACTGATTGTGGTTTTCAGTTACCAAAAAAACCCTGAAAGGGATGCAAAATCTTTGCAAAAAATGAGAAAATGCCGCAAAATCTTTGCAAAAAATGAAAAAATGCCGCCACAAAATCAAGGATTTTGACCGCAAAAATCACAAAATCCCAGTGCAAAATCCTGGAGGGACTGATTAAGAAAAGTATAATGGCATTTATGTTCGTCGCTAGATTCCGCTCCAAGATAATTCTGATTAAAAGACCAAGAATCACTTTTAAGTCTGAATGGCCTCAAGATGATTGGCTATAATTAACGAGTTAAGCTGACATCCCATCATTCTGGAGCACTCACCGGCTTGGTTACCATGGCGATGTGATGGAACTCTCCTTGACCGCCCTGTTTGACGGGAACTGTGAGGAAGAACTTGCCTCCATCCCTTGTGAACACAGGCTCATGTTCCTATAGAAACAAGAAGAGTTGGTTGGAAAACAGTGCTTGAAGTGGGGGGGGGGAGGGGAGAACTCAGGGGAACCCAGTTCCCCTTCCTCACGTTCCTGCAGAACTTATCCCGTGCGCCGCATTCTATAAGTTCAAAACAAGCTTTTCAAAATGCGTGCAGGCAGTAGGTCTACAAAAACGTGACTTGTACTAATTTGGTACTGATGAGACTGTCGGAAAATCAGGGTTCCCGCACTTCTTTTTGGATGGTATTTTCGGACGATGAGGGTTCCTGCACCTCTTTTTTCCACTTCGAGCACTCTTGGACAAGGTAATATCTTGTGTAGTACACTAACATGTAATGGACAGCCACACAATGACCTATTACATACAGTAGGAATTGATACATACAGTACATACACGGTAACTGATTACACATGAATGGAAAAATAGAGAAGAGTTTGGTTGTATATGCAAATGCTGCAACACTGGTGCTGTCTGCGCACACAGTAGCTTCAGCAGTGCAGGCAACGCCTGACACACATATAAATAAGTTATTTTGAGTAATATTATGAATAGCCAGATAAAAATGGGTAAACACTGAATACATAATGGGACAAATAGTTTTGTTCTCTTTAAGGTGGGACAGAACAGCCATCATGATACAGTATGAACTGTCCTTCAAAGTTTTGCATCCCGTCTTTGTATTTTGCAACTTGTGCATCATCATGGCAAATGGGCATTTATGGACTATGATCCATGGCCTACAGGGGATGTGACTGAAGGTTATCTGCAGGGGCGTCATCTGACCTAATGCTATACAGGGGCAGAGTAGGACATATTTATTTTAAAAAGCTTGTAAATTAATCAGGCTACATCATTGCAAGTAGTGCCTGTGCGATATTTTGTGCGCATTCTGTAGATCACCCTGTATCCTAAACTTGAGCTAAATTCCAAGGTAGCAGGTTTCTTTTGTGTGTGAAACTCATACGGGGGCACATCAAATCAATACCCAGGCACATGACCCTGTAAAATACATGTAGGTCTGGCGACGCCCCTGGTTATCTGGTTTGTTGCTGTAGTTTGTTTGTGAAATGAGTATGTATAGGAAGAACTTGACTCCCTCTCTCTCCACATAGGAGACGTCCTTGGGCAAGGTAGCTGACCCTCAACTGGTGCTCAGTCACCAGGCAGAGGTCTGACAGTGCTCTGTACCTCTCTCTCTCTCTCTCTCTCTCTCTCTCTCTCTCTCTCTCTCTCTCTCTCTCTCTCTCTCTCTCTCTCTCTCTCTCTCTCTCTGTGTGTGTGTGTGTGTATACTAAAAATGGTCACTGTGCAGAGGTCTGACACTGCCCTGGGTGGCATGTGCACCAGCTCTCAGTGTGAGTGTGTGTGTGTTCCTGACCTCACCTTTTGCGGTGTGTGTGTGTGTGTTTGTGTGTGTGTGTGTGTGTGTGTGTGTGTGTGTGTGTGTGTGTGTGTGTGTGTGTGTGTGTGTGTGTTTGCGCATGGGTGCGTGTGTGTGTGCATGCGTGCCAGCGTGCCAGCGTGCCTGCATGTATACGTCTGAAAGATGGACTAAACAATATAGAGAGCGTGATTTCCTTAGCTAGTGGAAAATTTTGTGAGTATAGCCAAAACACATAATCAATCAATCAATCAATCAATCAATCAATCAATCAATCAATCAATCAATCAATCAATCAATCAATCAATCAATCAATCAATCAATCAATCAATCAATCAATCAATCAATCAATCAATCAATCAATCAATCAATCAATCAAAGGGATATTTGCATACCTGTTTGGACAGCCATAGCTCAGAGGTTTCTTCATATTTCTGTAGGAAGAAATAAAACACCACATTCCGTCATGCTAGGAGTTATGTCAGTGCATGAGTGTGTAACCTTGTGTGCGTATATATGTGTGTATGAGTGTGTGTATAGTAGTGTGTCTGCAAGAGTGTCTGCGTGCCTGCATGTGGCATCACAGATGGTGAGGATGCATGTGTGTGTTAGTGTGTGTGTGTGTGTGTGGGTGTGTGTGTGCGTGCGTGTGTGTGTGTGTGTGTCCGACTGTGAGTGAGTTCCACTGTATATTTGCGTGTATGTGTGCATGCGTGCGTTTGTGCGCACTGTGTGTGTGTGTGTTCTGGTGTCTCTCTGTGTGTGTGTATGTGTGTGTGTGTGTGTGCGTGCACTGGTGTATGTGTTGTGTGTTGGTGTCTGTGCACACGTGTATCATATGTGAGTGTAACTGCATAGTTTAACTCATTTTGTCCTAAGCCCTTTTTGGGAAAGGGTGCTCTGCCTATTAAATCCTAAATATCTCAGCCCCCGAAGCACATACAAACCTGAAATGAGTTACATTTGAAAGCTATGGCCTTAAAATGTGTTAATTCAGCTCTAACTCACCCACATTTTTAACAAAACAGCTCAAATATAAAGAAACTGAATGCAGTGTATATGTGTCTCCAGGACACAATGGGTTAATTCCAAACACAGACCTTCAGGCAGGCCCCGATGGTGGCATCACACACGGTGAGGATGGAGTGTGTGAGTGTATGACGTCAGTGTAAGTGTCTGTATGTGTTTGTGTGTGTATGTGTGTGTGTGTCAGGCTTGTACGAAATTCCGAATGGAAAGAATTTCAATTCAAAGTAATGCCATAATACGAACACTAGGTGGTGGTGTTCTATGTACTTTCAATGGGTGGTGTAGTTTATATTCAAAGAAATTCAAGGTAATGGCACCACCTAGTGTTCGTATTATGGCATTATTTTGAATTGAAATTCTTTCCATTCGGAATTTCGTACAAGCCTGGTGTGTGTGTTTGTGCGTGCGTGCGTGCGTGCGTGTGTGTTTTAATTCCAAACACAGACCTTCAGGCAGGCTCCAATGGTGGCGTCACACACGGTGAGGATGGAGATGTTCTGAGCCCTGTTGAGCCACCGCACTGCAGTGTGGGTATTACTGATCCACTTCACCATCACCACATAGTAGTCCCTGCAGACACACACACACACACACACACACACACACACACACACACACACACACACACACACACACACACACACACACACACACACACACACACACACACACACACACACACACACAGGCACAAAGACACACACACACACACACACACACACACACACACACACACACACACACACACACACACACACACACACACACACACACACACACAGACACACACACACACACACACACACACACACAGGCACAAAGACACACACACACACACATGCACACACGCACGCACGCACACACACACACACAGAGGTGCCCAGACACACACACACACATGCACACAAGCACACATGCACGCACGCAGGCACTCAGACACACAGACACATGCACGCACGCACATAAAACGACACACAAGCATGCACACACAAATGTGTACCAAGAAAGCCACACACACGCGCGTCGCACACATGCTCCGCAGAGCAGGGAGAGAGAGAGAGAAAACAGATGAATCAATAATTGTGCTAAGCCACTACAGAATCACACACACGCACACACACACACACAGACACACAGACACACAAAGACACAGACACAGACACAGACACAGACACGCACACGCACACGCACACGCACACGCACACACACACACACACACACACACACACACACACACACACACACACACACACACAGTGAGTGTTTATTCACTTGATTCAGTCTCCCAAGGGCTCTGGGAGTAAAATCCACTCTCTGAAATGCGTAGCAACATCTTGTGCACGCTTTGACATCGCACCGCATTGATACCTTCACTTCTGTTTCTTTTTCTCTTCCCTGTCCCCCTGACTTCCATCAATACGACCCTCAGGATTGAAGGTCCACACAAGTCCACATAAGGGGTTACTGTATCTGTCATTTTCGTACACATTTTTGTAGGATAGAAAATCACTACATTTTATGTTGTGTATCTAAAGTTGGTTTCGTAACTTAACTGATCATATAAGCGTGCGTATGTAAACAGGGAAAATGTGGAAGCATGGATGCTGACAGGGGGGGGGGGGGGGGGGCACAGAAGGGTCAACTGTACCAGGCCCAAGGGAGAAAGGGAGCCCAGAATTGGGCCCTCATTACATTATATGTATTGGGTAAGGGGGCCCTTTCAGATGACTTTGTCCCTGGCCTGGCAAAAGCTGTTAGTGGCCCTGCGTGAAAGAATTTGGTCACATGTAATTTCAGCCCCCAAAAGACATCAGCGGCCATGCTGAGCCTAGCTGTATGCTAACAGGAGTAACAGCACGTCTGACGCACAAACGTGACGCACGCAAAAAGCTCAGACAGAGTTACGGATTAGCTCGCCTCAGTTCAGAGAAGAACACATTTCATTATGGAAGAACCGGTGGGCTGGTCCTGGAATACGCGTCTTCCAAATCCCTTATACAGACAGTCAGGCATGTGCTGTATTAGTGGCTAATGTGAATCCTAAAACCAAGTGCTACTCCTGAATTTATGATCCCTCAAACATCATGCATCAAACATCAAAATGGCTATGCTAAAACATCAGAATGGCTATGGTTAACTGAATAGGATTGACACATTTGGGTCATTTGGCAAAAAAGAGAGTGTTGCTCCACGCTGGCATCTACAGTCAGTGTTGGTATTCCAGACTGGTAAAGGCAGAGTGGAAAAATGCAAGATATTTTGACACATCAGAAATGGGCTGACATATTTTTTTACCCAAGCACTTTGTCATACTTGAAATCACTAGGAGGAGGAAGTGAATAGAATTCTGATCTGTAAAAGCACACACACGCACACACGAACACACACACACACACACACACACACACACACACACACACACACACACACACACACACACACACACACACACACACACACACACACACACACACACACACACACACACACACACACACACACACACACACACAAGCATGCACACAAGGGCAATGTCCTTGTGGCAACATATGCCCTCAGTGTGTGTCAAAGACGTCCAACATGACACTGTCCTTCAGCGCTAACAGATGCTTTTGCTTACTGTAACTGTGAAAAACATGAAATTTCAAAACAATTTTTTGAAAAGTGAATGCATGAAAGCCAAGCCAAAAAAAAAATTTCTAAAAAATATTTTTTTGCATTTACAGTAAGCAAAAGTATCCGTTGCACTGAAGGACATGTCGGACGTCTTTGACCCACGTGTGTGTGTGTGTGTGTGTGTACATGTGTGTTTAGCTTATGCGTGTGTGTGTGTGTGTGTGTGTGTGTGTGTGTGTGTGTGTGTGTGTGTGTGTGTGTGTGTGTGTGTGTGTGTGTGTGTGTGTGTGTGTGTGTGTGTGTGTGTGTGTGTGTGTGTGTGTTTGTTTATAGCATGGTTGTGTGTGCATACACTTGTATATGTATGTGTGTGTGCGTGCAAGCGCACACGTGTTTATGCACTTGTGTGCCTGCATGTGTGGGTGCGTGTGTGTGTGCCTGTGTACACGTGTGCATGTGTGTGTGTGTGGGTGTGTGTGTGAGTGTGTGTCCATGCGCTGTTTGCTAATTTCAGTATACTACCAGAGGCAGTGAAGGGCACCTTTAGGAATGAAGGTTTTCATTTGTAGTTCGTTAGACTGTTTACTAATCTAATCTTCCAATTAACATGTTTGTGTTTTGAGGAAGAAACAAAATGAGATCTGTTTTGTTTTTGTAAATAAATGACAGCTCTTTGTTCATGCCCTTTCGTTTTCTCAGCGTCTAACGTCCTCTCACCCTAGGGTTGTTTTATTGTAGCCTATTTTTTTCATCTTCTCTAATCCCCTATACAGTAATACAAAGTTATAAAAAAGTTTGTTATAAAAATTTCAGATTCTCAACTGTCTCCGTAAACCTGAGAGATTAAACTGAATGAAAAATGTAGCAATATCGAAAAGTGCCTTTGGAGCATAAGTAGGTGTATATTAACTTGCTCTTTACCCTTCAGAATGAAAGATGAAGGCAAGCACAGTACAGAGAGAACAGCACACCAGGAATTTATACTAATGCAAAAAAAGCGCCCACATTTGGTAGATCTAAAAAGACTTAATCTGAGATCTGACCTGGACTGGTCATCCAGGATGGAGGGCTTTATCCTGGTGGGCCAACCATCCACAGGGACTGATGTTGTTGGGTGTTTTTTTCCCCCTCAGAGACAATTTAGAGGAGGAAGACTACTGGCCTGTCTACATGTAGAGATGTTGGACTTTTGTGAGGGGCCAGTTTAACTCTAAAATACCCAGGACATTTTTTTTCTCTTGTTTGGGCCAAGATACATGCTGTACAAGGACTAGTTGATTCACCTGATTTCAGACAGAAACATTACTCAATATTGAGGATGAGAAAGACTCAACTGAATTTGGGATTGGATGTAGATAATCAGGAGATATTTAAATTCACCTGAACTTGAGAGTGAGCTTAGAGTAGTTGATAGAGTACAGGGGGTCAGGTGAACTCACCTGAATTGGAATGCGGAGTGACCAGAGACAGGGCACAAGGTGTGCAGGTGAACTCACCTGAGTTTGAGCGTGTCGGGAGGGACCAGCTCTTGCGTGTGCGTGGGACCGTAGAGATTCACCACGAACAGCCTGACAGACGGGTTGTGCTGGCCAGCCTGGAAACCACAGACAGACAGACAGACAGACAGACAGACAGACAGACAGACACACACACACACACACACACACACAGACAGACAGACAGACAGACAGATAGACAGACAGACAGACAGACAGACAGACAGACAGACAGACAGACAGACACACAGACAGACACACACACAGACAGACAGACAGACAGACAGACAGACAGACAGACAGACAGACAGACAGACAGACAGACAGACAGACAGACACACAGACAGACAGACACACACAGACACACACACACACACACACAGACACACACACACACACACACACACACACACACAGAC
>NC_085871.1:38768658-38771158 GCF_034702125.1 Engraulis encrasicolus
CATCTACAGTCAGTGTTGGTATTCCAGACTGGTAAAGGCAGAGTGGAAAAATACAAGATATTTTGACACATCAGAAATGGGCTGACATATTTTTTACCCAAGCACTTTGTCATGCTTGAAATCACAAGGAGGAGGATGTGAATAGAATTCTGATCTGTAAAAGCACACGCACACACACAGAGAGAGACACACACACACACACACACACACACACACACACACACACACACACACACACACACACACACACACACACACACACACACACACACACACACACACACACACACACACACACACACACACACACACACACACACACACACACACACACACACACCAACTCCACAGCACACATCAGTGTTTGCTTTATACAGCACTTCTTGCTGGTTAATGCTTTATAAATATTGTATTACACTCTGTTGCGCATCCGAAACTTTGTGCTTTGCGTGTTCCAGAGCTTCTTCTGAAATGTTTATCAGATATTGCAGCAAGCAAACTCAGAGGCATGTCTGTACTACCTCTGCTTTAATATTAAATAATTGAACGTTGGTTCAGTAGTTTGTCCACGTGTACTCGGATGTGTTATCTTTAATCATTTTTTGGGTGAATTTAGCAGTAAGATGACATCTTAATCTTCAAGACACTCTGCTGTGATGATGAGGTTTTTAATTAATGCCAAGCATAAATTGCTGTGTGATTGCGTATTATTTAATGAGTTTTCATTATTACACTGTGACACTTGTCATTTCACGCTGCAGACTGTATTACTGTATTAGAACATTGTTCCCATTTCTTCATAGAACATGTGTAAAGGCAATATTATTCTTTTTTTTAAAAGATTGTTTGGGGTCTTCTTCGACTTTTTAGATAATAGGACAGTATCAGAGGTGGACAGAGAGGGAATGGGGAGAGAGATGGGGAAGGGTCGGCAAAGGATCCGGGCCGGAATCGAACCCGGGTCGCCTTCATAGAAGCCCAGTGCCCTACCGTTAGAGTCCCGGCAAGGCCGGCAATATCACTCTTAACTGATGAAATTACTGTTGCTATTTTATGTACAGGGACAAACAGTACCATTCTTAACTGATAGTCTCTCATAACAAATTACTGTTGCTATTTTATGTACAGGGACAAACATTACTTCTTTCTTCTCCTACAACACGACTGATCGCAAGGTGTGAAATACTGTGGTGTCCTGCAACAGTGACTGCACAGCCATCTAAGTGAGGTGTTTCACAAAGTGTGTCCAGGAAAAGATATACTTGTTCTTTTTGTCCTTCACTCATCTCCTTCCAGAGCAGTGAAAGGACCACAGCCTTCCAAAGCAGTGAAAATGGCACGTAAAGTGTTACCATGCTTTGTTCCCATTTCTTCATATAACGTTTGTGAATGTATAGGCAATATTACTCTTAGCTAATAGTCTCTCATAACGACTTACTGTTGCTATTGTATGTACAGGGAAAAACATTACATCTTTCTTCTCCTACAACACGACTAATCCCAAGATGATCAAGTCAGAGATTTCTATACACTTCTCGGCAAAGACAATTAATCCCTCCCCAGTGTGTATGGCCACAAAAGTCCACTTCAGTCCACTATTCATCCCCGCGCCTCGCTCTCACCCATTAGTCGAGATACTTCATTCATCTCGAAGGAAATCAAGGTTAACCCAGTGAAAGCACGGACTGCACGGTCCCTGCTGGGGCGCTGGGATTATTGATGGACTCTCGCCTGCCGTCAAGGCTATCGATCCCTCAGTGTTTGGCACTTTCCCAATTAGAATACTAATGACCGACAGGGAGACAGGGAGAGAATGAGGCAGCCAGGCTGCATCCACAAGGGGTGGCGCTGTAGATACAAAACAACAACATCTCGTACATGTCTCCTGAACTATATATACACTGGAAGCACCACACGGACTAACCGTTCTTCAGAAAAACAGACTTAAATCAGTCGTCATGAGCCTGGTATGAATTACAGTATATTACTATACTAAACAATTCTATAAACGTCGCAGAACTTAATTATCATTTATTCCCAATTAGAATACTAATGACCGACCGGGAGACGGGGAGAGAGAGAGGCAGGCAGCATCTCTGAGGGTGCGCATGAGGGGGCGCTGTAGCTACAAACAACAAAACCTCGTAAATGTCTCCTGAACTACGGTATACATGGGTTTTCTTTTTTTTGTTTTCCCCTGGCTGCGCGACCCTGGCTGCGCACAACTCAACCTCTGATTGTTGGAAACCGCTGTCAGTCAAAAAATTAGCTCACGTGGTTGGCTGCCAGTATCTTGCTACTCCTCACATTTTTTTGCCTTTATTTGACAGAACAGTGAAGGTGTAATGACAGGAAGTGAGTGGGGAGAGAAAATTGTCCCTTTCTTTTGTAATTTAGTTTACGTCTAAAATACTGTGGTGTACTGCAACTGTGACTACAGAGCCATCTATGTAAAGTGTTTAATGAAGTGTGTCCAGGAATAGATATAGGCCTACTTGTT
>NC_085871.1:38776158-38778658 GCF_034702125.1 Engraulis encrasicolus
GGATATGAATCATAACAATGGTCTATATTCGGTCTATATTGCCCCTTTGTGCATCTATTGTTTGCATTTACTAAGCTCAAAGGGGAAAAAACTATCTTAATTTTATGTGTCCGATTTACATGTATAAATTGTGTTCATATCACTAATCCTCTTGGTTTAGCATAGTAAGGAAATGAAATGTGAGAAAATATGTGGCTAGTAGAAAGCCTGAGTGGCTAGAGACTTGGGAAAACCAACAGCCAATGTGGGCGATGAGCAAAAACATTAATGTCAAGCCCCACAAGAGCACTGTATGCATTTGAAGTATGTGTGCTACTCTGCCACATTTTGTGAAGTGTCAGTGAGCCCACACCAGGGAAACTCCCATTGTCACTGTGACACAGCACTTCACTGCACATGACAAAATTTCATTTATGCCTCATTCGTGCAAGGGGGGAGCTCCAAACAACACCCAAAGGGACCAGTGTAGTGGCATGGTGCCATGCTCAGGGTACCTCAGTCATGGAGGAGGATGGGGGTTAGCACTGGTTAATTACTCCCCGCACCAACCTGGCGGGACGGGAGTTGAAGGGGGTTCCAAGTCTGACATCCTAATGACTACCCATTTTGTGATTGTGTATTAACTGTATTCACTGTGAAAGGCCTTTTGTATCTTATGTGTTTTAGTCTTACTGCTGACTTTGTCTTGTTTTTAATCAAATTCTTAGTATTGCTTAATTTTAGTATTTTAGTCTGACACTGTACAACACTTTGGTCAGTTCTTGCTGTTTAAATGTGCTTTATAAATTAAACTTACTTACTTACTTTACTTACTATTAAGCCAATATGGGTGTGCCGTGTTGTCAAAGAAACAAAGATGATCTTGTGCACCTGCAATCTAAGTTACTGTTATTTTTCTCACGGATAGACAACAACACTATAATATATAGTAATATAATAGATAATAATAATAGAAATATTATATTATAAATAGCTGTTTTGATAGACCGCAAACAGGGCAACTTATTGAGGTAGTAGCTGAGGAGTTTGTTTTTTGACTGCACCCTGTCAAAATAACCAATCTCTAGTTTGATATGATACTGTATGCCTTACTCTGGGGTCTGTAACTCGATTCTTGTCGTTGCTAACCGTCTTAAGACCGTCCTACCATTCCCTTGGATTTAGTGGTGAGCGTCGCTGTCAAGAGAGAGTTGAGTCGCTCTTACGAAGGACGTTGCTACCGTCGTTAGCAAAGACGCTTTCGAGATACAGACCCCTGGGCCACATGTTGCAAAATATGGCAGAGCACACAGCACAGCAGCAGATGTACTCGAAATATAAATATGAAGAGTTTATTTGCAAAACGGTGTATCCACCATTTTTGACTTTTGCATTTTATGCAAACGTGTGAATTCTTGCCATGCAAATATTTTGGGAACATGCTTTTTCAAGCTATATGAAATGCATTTTGCAATACAATGCAATGGAAAGCCCAATACACAATTGACAATTTCCCAATAGTCTCTACAACATGGAGATACACCATTTTGCAAATAAACTCTTCATATATATATCCTGTTGATTTGTCTATAATTATTTTTCTTTATCTGAAACCATACAGTTTTTTCCCCTTTTTCTTTTTCCAACCACTGGCCGATATTGCAGTTGCATGCCACATGTTGCGACGGTGAACAAGCATGGCAATTTAGCGAGTTAGCTGAAGAGTTAGAATTAAAGGAGCTGTAAAACCTCGAGTCTATAATTAAACAGTAATTATCACATTTCAGGTTTGGAGTTGACAAGGAAGAAGAAGAAGAAGAAGAAGAAGAAGAAGAAGAAGAAGAAGAAGAAGAAAAAGAAGAAGAAGAAGAAGAAGAAGAAGAAGAAAGACTCCTCCTCCTGGCTCTGGTTGTGCCTAATGCATTGATCATAATAACAGTAGCCTAATATCTGCCCGTGGACTCTGTGAAGGGATGTCTTGTCTTCATTTAAAATTTTAATTAACCTTGCTCCAAATCCGACTCCCTTCCTGCTGAATTAAATATTTCCTGCTGGAGATGTAATGCATTCCGGGCTGGGCCATTCAACTCGTCTATTGCTTTTCCGCCAAGTCTCTCTCTCTCTCTCTCTCTCTCTCTCTCTCTCTCTCTCTCTCTCTCTCTCTCTCTCTCTCTCTCTCTCTCTGCTTCTCTCGCATCTCGTGGACAGAGGAGGCAACTCCTCTATTGCTTTTCCGCCATGTCTCTCTTTCTCTCTCTCTCTCTCTCTCTCTCTCTCTCTCTCCCTCTTTCCCTCTCTCTCTCCCCCCCTCTCTCTGCTTCTCTCTCTCTCTCAACCTCTCTCTTTCTCTCTCATCTCGTGGACAGAGGAAGCAAGGGGGAAGCGATAGGCAGTAAACTGAGAAAGCATTCTTGTGTGAAAACTTCTATTTGCTCCTCCTCCCATGTGGCCTCCTCCTGGATTTATTTGATTTCATATTTTTTTCCTCTTCTTTTTTCTGTTACTGTAATACATCTAGTCT
>NC_085871.1:38781158-38786158 GCF_034702125.1 Engraulis encrasicolus
AAAGAAATTCTTCATTTATCATTTCTAATTGTCCTGGATTAAATAACAGCTGAGAGAGAGAGAGAGAGATGCTAGGTCTTTACCAACAGAATATGGTTTGATTGAGCTCCAAGAGGAGTTACAATTTAAAAAAAAAATCAGTTTGCCAAACCTTTTCCACACCCGTTCCACACCCATTCCACAACCGTTACACGACATATGGACATTTTCACTGCGTAGTAAATGTGATTACGCAAACGATCGCTAAATATTTAGCGAGAGTAGGCACGAGTTTGACAGTCTTCGAAACGCATTTGGTACACGGAATGCTTTAGAACAACACCACTGGTGTTCCATTTAATGCTATACATTTGGCACACTGCCGTGGCTACTATATTGTTAATATTATTCACGTCAGTGGTTTGGTGTATGGAATGTTTGTCTTCTCAATAGCCTATGTCTGCGAGTCGTGCGACCGGTTCAAAGCACTCAAGCACACTTATAGTGGTGGAAATTAATGGCCTATTTAATATTAATGTTTAATGCTGAAGTGAGAGTTGGGGGGAGTATCCTAAAGTTTGAAATAACAGATCTTGACTTGACTCATACCTGTCAGGGCTCGTAGAGGCTACTACTGTCGCTGTCTCCTAGCGTGCTCCTTCACTTCCAACATGCAGAAGTTGTTGTCCCTCTCCTGCTGCTACAACACTACATGCGTGAACACATTATCTTGCCTCTGCTGCAAGTTTTTTTATCCCTTTTCCGCACGCTTTTCCACACCACCCTTTAGTTTTAGTCTCTCCATCGCTTGTGTCTCAAATTTGCGCGCATAATGCAGGGTAGGGGTGGGGCCGCAATTATATAGTTAAGTCCGACTCAGATGCACCAATGGGACACCCCCTCCCTCTACCCCTTTTATGTGTGGGCTGATGTCATTGGAGGAGGGCCGAGGGCCGTCAGCACGAAATTGTGGGCCGCCGGTCACATTTTAAAAAAAAAACATTAATAATTATTATTTTTAAAAACCGACATCACCGGCCCTCTAGGGGCGTCGGCCCACCGGGATTTTGCCCGGTTTGCCAGATTGCCAGTCCAGCCCTGCACACACACACACACACACACACACACACACACACACACACACACACACACACACACACACACACACACACACACACACACACACACACACACACACACACACACACACACACACACACACACACACACACTCTACGATCTGAGCTGTGATAATGAAAGATGGTCTACAGCAGGTCTATTAAAATGGAGGCCATGGGGCCAGATGCGGCCCTTGGATGACAAGGTTCTGCCAGCCCCACAAGGTCTGACAAAAATGAAAACAAATAGGCCTTTGTGTGCTATCTGTGGCCGTGCATAATTTGCAATCACCACTTCATGTTGGGAATATCGCTCCTATGCATTCACATGAGAGTGAAATCTTATCTGAAATAGATAACTATATAGAATATGTTTTATATTATAGTATGTGTCATATGTTGATCATTTTTGTATAGCTTATATTCAGTATGAAGGCTAGTATGCTCTATATGGGTATTTTATCTGCTAGCCTCAAGCACACTCTTCAAAGTTAACTTGAAGAAAAGTTTGTTAAAGCATTTGCTTGCAGATGTCTCGTTTTGCCCTTGTACTTGCAGCTGCTATGGATCGTTTGCATCAGTCCAGACGGATTTATTCAGGGCTGGACTGGTGGAGAAATAGGGACCCGGCAACTTTTAGATTAAAGAGGCCCCTCATACAGTAATTAGTCGCGCAGAACTGACTCACCGGTGGGCCCGGCACCCTTGTGGGCCCGGCACCCTTGTGGGCCCCCATATTTTCAGAAATGTAAAAAACCCCATATATATATATATTACATCTCTGAAAATAGGGGCCCACAAGGGTTCAGGGCCCACCGGGAAATGCCCGCTACGCCAGATGGCCAGCCCAGACAGATTTACTTGTACAATGTGACTCATGCACTCTTGTTAGTCTAAGCTAAGTCTTAGCTTTTAAGGAGAGCAGATGAAAGCATTTACAAATCCATCCGAGGCCATTTTATTCAAAGAGGGCATTACAAAAAATCCATTTACTTAGGAAAACTTGTGAGCTTTTTTTGACACTGTCTATAAAGCACATTGGTCAAACTATTGAGATGTTTAAATGTGGTGCCTCATAAGATCGACTTAAATGCAAGGAAAATGTGATGTATAAGTCAAGTATCGACCTCAATCTTTCATGAAATGGGAAAACATCAGCAGTTCAGAGTTATAATCAATTCAATATGTGTAATGTCTGATATAGTACCTTAGAGCAGTATATTTGAGTAATTTGATAATAATAATATGGCCTTGATAGGATTTCCTTTTTAATTTAGTCGAGTGTCTCTCTCTCTCTATCTCTCTCTTTCTCTCTCTCTCGCTTCCTATTGACTGCTGACGGATGGAAGGTGTTAACCAGCTTTAGAACATTCACCTGCCTGTCAGCGAAGGCGTGTGTGTGTGCGTGTGTGTGTGTGCGGGTGTGTGTGTACGTGTGTGTGTGTGTGTGTGTGCGCATGCGTGTGTGTGTGTGTGCGTGTGCGTGTGTGTGTGTGTGCACATTCGTGTGTGCGTGCGCGCGCGCGCGCGCGTGTGTGTGTGTGTGTGTGTGTGCGTGTGTGTTTACCAGCTGTTGGCCGTTCACTCCCCAGTCAGCAAACTGCAGCACAGAGTCATGAACCTCTGGAGGGTTCAACTCCCACACCTCCCTGAGAGAGAGAGAGAGAGAGAGAGAGAGAGAGAGAGAGAGAGAGAGAGAGAGAGAGAGAGAGAGAGATAAATAAAGAGATAATAGAGAGAGAGAGAGAGAGAGAGAGAGAGAGAGAGAGAGAGAGAGAGATAAATAAAGAGAGATAATAGAGAGAGAGAGAGAGAGAGAGAGAGAGAGAGAGAGAGAGAGAGAGAGAGAGAGAAGAGGGAATTAGAGAAAAAGAGAGATACATTTGGAGTGCAGAAATCCTTGTTCCTTGAATTTGATCTCTTTTTGTAGAGTGCTTTGGGAGTGTGAATATCCTATTTGTCATAGCCATTACAGCACTCTGGGTGAATGTGAGGTGAAAGACTGAGATTCAGAGGAGAGAAGAAAGATGCTGGATAGAAGAAGAGGGGAGTCAGAAAGCATCTGTGGCCTAAAAACAAATAATTCCAGAAACAGAGAAAGGAGAGAAAGACAGAAAAAAACGGGAAAAAATGAAGTAGGACATCAACAGAAAGCTTGAAGGAAGGAACAGAAAAATAAACAAAAGAAAAAGAAAGAAAGAAGATGAGATTATAAAATGAGTCAAAGATGAAAAATAGCAGAAAAACAAAAAGAAAAACAGAGGGAAACTATGAAGTAGAACAAGATAATTAGACAGATGGGTTAACAATAAGGAGTACAAGGAGAGAAGCAGGGATCAGAAAGCCGAAACAAAGAACAGAGAAGCAGAAATAAACACACATGATGGGGGGGAAATGGAGAAGTAAAGAGAAAGAAGTGAAGAAAAATAAAACAATAGAAAACAAAATGGAGGGAAAATGAGAAGTGGAATCATAAAACCGAAACAAAGAACAAAGTCGCAGAAATAAGCGCGCAAAGAGTGTGAAGAGAAGTGAAGAGAAAGAAGTGAAGAAAAATATAACAACATGGCCAGAAATAAAATGGAGGGAACAAAATGGAGGGAAATTGAGAAGTGGAATGAGAGACGTTGAAAGAGGAACGAGGAAAGAGGAGATAAGTATAGAGAAGAAAGTGAAGAAAAAAGAGATGCGAGAGAGAGAGAGCAAATGACAGAAGAAGACATCAGGAAGCCAAGCCAAAGAAAGAAAAAAGCAGAGGAACAAACAGGAAAGGAGAGTAATCGATAGCTCGCCGCTAAGGGATGAGTCCATTTACCCTTTCTGCTAAGTCAACAGACAATTACCCTTTGGCAGGAGTGCCAAAAGTCTCGTACCTCAGTGTCTATCTGGCAACGTTCAATCTGTGTGTGTGTGTGTGTGTGTGTGTGTGTGTGTGTGTGTGTGTGTGTGTGTGTGTGTGTGTGTGTGTGTGTGTGTGTGTGTGTGTGTGTGTGTGTGTGTGTGTGTGTGTGTGTGTGTGTGTGTGTGTGTGTGTGTGTGTGTGTGTGTGTGTGTGTGTGTGTGTCTGTGTGTCTGTGTGTGTATGTGTCTGTGTCCGTGTGTGTGTGTGGATGGGCTAAAACGTATTGATCACTATGGTGATCACTTATCTAGTTCATGCCTGAGTATCTTTGCAACTGATGAATTTGTGTCTATGGAAACTCAATTTTGAATTGTGGGCACAAATAAAGAAGTAAACTGTGTGTGTGTGTGTGTGTGTGTGTGTGTGTGTGTGTGTGTGTGTGTGTGTGTGTGTGTGTGTGTGTGTGTGTGTGTGTGTGTGTGTGTGTGTGTGTGTGTTTGTGTACGTGTGTGTGTGTGTCTGTACGTGTGTGTGTGTGTGTGTGGGGGGGTGTGTGTGTGTGTGTGTGTGCGTGTGTGTGTGTGTGTGTGTGGGGGGGGTGTCTGTGTGTGTGTATATGTGTGTGTGTGGGGGGGGGAATACTTACAGGTGAATCCATAGAAATAAAAGGGATTCTATTCTATTCTATTCTATTCTATTCTATTCTATTCTATTCTATTCTATTCTATTCTAGCCTATATAAAATAACATATTTTCAAACTCCACAAAAAAGCTCAACACACTTGAAGGACATTGAGTTAGATGAATGGAAGTCTCCATAAATTGATTTGCCCTATAACACATTCCAAAATATGGCCAAAGAAAAGGACTCACCTTGTGAGGATGTTGTAAATGATATAGCTGGCAGTGTAGGAGTATGTGTATACCTGTTGTGAAAGACAGCAGAAAGACACCGTGTTAGATTATGACATATAAAAACCTGAAGACTTCGGCTGAATGTGCTCTGTGATTTCTGGTATACGTTCGCTACAAAGTAGTCTGGGACCAAATAAACTCTAAAA
>NC_085871.1:38793658-38801158 GCF_034702125.1 Engraulis encrasicolus
AATGCTGATATTGTTCAAACGAGACAACTTTCAGGCAACCATTTTGTGATTGTCAATTGTCCAGGGAGGATTATGGGTGTGAATCAGGGGCGGAGCTATAGGGAGGGCGAGCAGGGCACTTGCCCCTGGGCCCAGGGCCCTCCCGTATTGGTGGTGGGGCCCTATTGTGGGCTTGGCAAGCTACATAGGGGCCCCTATAAGTGTCTTGCCCTGGGGCCCTGTGTGCAATTGTTCCGCCACTGGTGTGAATGAACCCTTTCTATTGAATGTACCGGATGAAAAACAGGTACTATGTTGTGTGTGTGTTTTTGTGTGTGTGTTTTGTGTGTCAGCAGCATACTGCGTGTGTGGGTGTTTCTATGTGCATTTAGGTTTGTCCTGTTCCTCTCTCCTGTCTGACACCTCACCTTTCTGAATCTCGGTATGTATTAAAGGTTGAAACAGACTTTAGATAAAGGCTTTACATGTTGCTGCAAATGTTCATTTGAGAGGTGTGGATCACAAATAATAACATAACAGTGATTATGGCCAGGACATTGGTCTAGCACCTTGTTGTAACACAAATGTGCTAAAAGCTTTTGAGGAAAATGCACTGTACTGTATGGGACAGCTTTGGCTGGGCCCATGACAATGCCATCTAAATGCCCCCCAACAAAGACATGCAATGTAATGGGAAAACAATTCTGGGCCCCCCTTATCGCTGGGCCCGGGACAGCTGACCCCTTTGCCCCCCTGTCGGCTTCCCTGTCTATTGTTAATATCAGCAAAGGGAACATTGTGCCCTTATGCTCTTACACTGGGTTTGCCAAGAGTATTTTTCTGCTGTTGTTGGCTATAACTACCAAATTATTTATAATTAAGCAATGTGTAATTGCAACAGGAGAGGAGAACTCATTAAGTGTTTTCATGGACTATGCTGTTTATAGGCTAATTCATTTGACTGAAATTTCACTTAGAAATCTCACCTTCTCTTATACCTCTTATTGGTATGTCTGTATTTACACTGGGCTTACTTTTCCTATATTCACATATATATGTATAACAAATCACTCACCGGCTTGACATCGTACGCAAACAGGACATACTTCATGTCTGGAGACACTGAATACTTTGCCACCTTGAATGCAGCCTGCGATTCAGAGAGAAGAAAGAAAGAAAGAAAGAAAGAATCCACAGATTAGAAATTGCATGAAAGACACACATACACAGATAGCATCTAGGTTGACGCATCTTCATACTCTAGTTTCAGTTCATATCACATAACTCTTTTCACCAATATGTCCTACATGAATGAGAATCATTCACACAGTGACAGTCATAATATTCCTAGTTTTTTGCTAACAGATTATTTTCGGTGACAGCTACCTTTTTCACTCACAGTTTCAGTTACATCGAACCAGATCTGAAAAGAGGGCTTTTGGATGAAATGAGAAACATTTTCGAACTCCAATTATGTTTCAAGTCACACAACTCTTTTGACTCTTTTAGCATGACCTTGGTGAGAATCCAATCACGATTGACAGCAAGGCTAATTCTGCGTGGGTGTCTCTCACTGCTTACTTGCAGTGATATTACATTACATTACATTGCATTTGGCAGACGCTTTATAACCAAAGCGACTTTCAAAAGAGGACATAATCAAGCCAACATCACTCATACAAAGTGCACAGGAGATATACAGAACAACAAGTGCAGTTGCAAAGAGGGGTTAGTTTTTTTTTATTATTTTTTTTTTTATATAGAGTAAATAACGAGTACACACACACACACAAACACACACACACGCAAACTAAACTAAACTAAACATCATGTCAGGAGTCTGCCCTGGGGCAAGGCCAGCTCAAGCATTAGTCTAGTAGTGATATCCATTTGCTAGTTTCAGTTAGACTGGATCAGAACTGAAAAAAACCAATGCAAGGTTTGGTTATATTCCATCAGTTTTCACAAGGAAGAGCGCAACACTGCTTCTTCACGGTCCAGGTCCACCACTTTTTATTTTTCTTGGTGCTGACGTTTCGGCACTTGGTTATGTATATTCCATAAAAAAAGCTTTTGGATGAAAGGTGAAACCTATGCAAGGTTTTATAATTCCCTAAAATGTAACTCTTTTGACTAACATGACCTGGATGGATGAAAATCGGACAGACAGGCTAGTGAGCGACAGACAGGCTACTGTAGTGCTGTGTGTGTGTGTTGCTAACAGCTTACTCGTGCATGGTGATATTGGGGTCTCGTACTGCTTACTTCCAGTGATATCCATTTGCTAGTTTCAGTTAGACTGAGTCAGAACTTTAAAACAAGTATTTTGGATGAAATGTGAAACCAATGCAAGGTTTAGTTATATTCCAAGTAGGTAATGCAAAAGAACTGCACATTCTTATGTGACGTTTCGGGCCACCCTGAGGAAACGCCAGGGTGGCCCGAAATGTCACACAAGAATAAAATGGAGTAAATGGGAGCTCACCGGTGTGCAGCTCTTTGCATTACCTAACATGAACTTCACATTTTTGAACCTGCACCCGAAAAAAGTATTTGGATGTGCGTGAGATTGGACTTGTAGTTATATTGCATAAAACGTGACTCTTTTACCTAACATGACCTGGATGAATGAGAATCGGACATACAGGCTAGTGAGTGGCAGACAGGCTAGTGAGCGACAGACAGGCTACTATAATGCTGCGTGTGTGTGTTGCTACCAGCTTACTCGTGCGTGGTGACATTGGGGTGATCTTGCCATGCAATCAGTGAAGGAACACTAAACTGCTTTCATAACGGTACACACACATGCAGACACAGCCTAATCTGGCCGCTACAACGCAGCGGACAATCTGCCCAAATGGTTGGGGTCTGTGTGTGTGTGTGTGTGTGTGCGTGTGTGCGTGTGTGTGCGTGTGCGTGTGCGTGTGCGTGTGCGTGTGTGTGTGTGTGTGTGTGTGTGTGTGTGTGCTTGCGTGCGTGCCTGCCTGTGTCCATGTGTGTGTGTGTGTACCTGCCTGTGTCCATGTGTGTGTGTGTGTGTGTGTGTGTGCCTGCCTGTGTCCATGTGTGTGTGTGTGTTTGTGTGTGTGTGTTTGCTGTGTGTGTGTGTATGTGTATGTGTGTGTGTGTGTGTGTGTGTGTGTGTGTGTGTGTGTGTGTGTGTGTGTGTGTGTGTGTGTGTGTGTGTGTGTGTGTGTGTGTGTGTGTGTGTGTGTGTGTGTGTGCCTGTCTGCATGTGTCTCATGTGACTGTGTGTGAATGGACAGCTGCTGTGGCCAGCTAGACCTCCTGTTGAATTAAATGATCTCTACGGACTCTCTCCTCTTTTCATCCTCTATCTGATTACCTTTCTTCACTGTCTCTATTTCTCTTTTATGTCTCTAAATTGTTCTGATTTGCATTACCTTTCAGAGAGATACAATGAAAGAAAAAGAGACAGTGAAAGAAAGAGCTGAGAGAGAGCTGAGGGAGGGAGAGATAGAGAGAGAGAGAGAGAGAGAGAGAGAGAGAGAGAGAGAGAGAGAGAGGGAGAGAGAGAGAGAGACAGAGAGAAAGAGAAATAGAGAGAGAAAGAGAGAGTGAAAAGATAAATAAAAACAGAAAGAAATGGCAGACACAGTAGGAAAATAATAATAACAGCACACATACTGTTTTTGGAAATGTACACAAACCCTTAAACCAGCCAGACAAGAGAGAAGTTGACATGAGGATATTTCCCCCGTCTGTCATGCATCTCTCTCTGTCTCTCTGTCTCTGTCTCTGTCTCTGTCTTTGTCTGTCTCTCTCTCTCTCTCTCTCTCTCTCTCTCTCTCTCTCTCTCTCTCTTTCTCTCTGTCTCTCTGCTTGCATAGCAAAACACACACACACACACACACACACACACACACACACACACACACACACACACACACACACACACACACACACACACACACACACACACACACACACACACACACACACACACACGCACAAACAAATAGACAGATCTAGCCACAACACAGCTGCTGCTGCGGTAGCGCGGCATAATGAAATGTCAAAAATATCACCTCTGCCCAAAACAATCCCCCTAATAGCTTATATAACTCCTCTTCAGGGTTGCCAGATGAGACTGATGATTTCCAGCCCAAAAAATGCCCCAAAACACTAAATCCTGCCCAATTTGAATTAAATTCTGTTGATTTCTATGGACACACATTTACAGAAAAACCTGCCTAAATGCCTTTTCTACCCATTTTTACCCGCAGAAGGCCATCCTAAGCAGGGCCACCCTAAACCGTCCTATCTGGCAACACTGCTCCTCTTCCATTGGCAGACACAGAGTAGTGGCCATGGGGTTGCTTAGTTTAATAGCTCTGCTTACACAAGATGGCAGATTATCCAGGCCAGTTACCCAACCCCTGCTCCCCTCTCTCTCTCCTCCTTCCTGGCACACAGGGACGACACCAGAAATTTCAGGCCCCATGAAAGATTCGAATTTTGGTCCCCCTTAACCCTCTAGCTACCAGGATTTTTTTTGAATAGGTCGGAATTCTACCAGGAATTCTAAGGGAAAATTATCATTTTGGTCATAATTTAAATAATGTCAAATAACTTGAAAAGAAATGAAAAGTGTCAATTACAAGTTACTTTCATATTAAAGTAGAGAAAACACACTTTCAAATGGTATATCATTTATGGATAATTAATTGTGCAGTATTCTCATAGAGTGCCTTTGATGTGGATTAAATGATAAAAATGTGATAAAATCCGATATTATCTGGGCCTATCTATCTATATATCTATATATTTAGGCCTATCTATCTATCTATCGATCTCTCTATCCATCTATCTATCTATCCTTCGTCTATCCATCCATCCATCCAGGGTCAAAGTTGAACAATGATCATGTGACGACAACAAATGTCGCTCACCCAAAAGTCCTGTTTTCAAGCGGTTTCAAGCGGTATAACGGTAATGGACTACACTAGCTAATAATGTTTGAACTAAACCATGCCAAAGACGTGTAAGGATAACCGTAGAAATGTCCGCGATAGCAGACAGGACATGAATGAAGCTGTAAGGAAGTTTCCCCTCCCAATTTGGCACAGGTAAGACGCGCCAGGCATCACAGACTACAACATGATCTAAAAATAGCCTAAATAGTCATAAACATGTGCTGTTGACCATGAAAATAGATCGAAGAGGGTTGGAAGTTTTCATATTTAGTGTATATTGGTTGTAGAAACAGAATGGTTGTGTTTGTAGCCATCCAATCTCGGACGGCCGTCATTTGAATTGACCGCAGATTGCCAAATCGCATAAAGCTGCGCATCTCGTAATAAAATCTAAAATACTGAAAAATAATATAATATAAACATATAGTTTTTATACTGAAAGTATATCGAGGAGGGTCTGTAATATTGAGCTAAAGTGTTTGAAAGCTGGAAAAACTGCATGATGACGGCCGTTCAGCCGTATTTTCATATGAAAATATTCCGGCCGGCCGAGGCCGTTCTGGTACAGATCCAGCCGGACGTTCACGGCCGTTATGGTAGCTAGAGGGTTAAGGGCCCCTGTTAGTGCTGTCAGTGCTTGGGCCCTTCGCCCCCAGCGGCACCCATGCTGGCACGCTCAAATAACAGGGTCCAGTGTGGGTGTGCAGTGTCCAGGTTTTGGGGGTTCATTATGAGGATATGTGTTGTCTGGTCACAAAACCCTGTTCCAGGAATGTTTTCCACCATCATGAATTTCAGGCAATACTTTTCAGGTAAGTTCTATTAAGCAAGTTAAAAAAAGTGACGATTAAACTTAAGCATTATTGTACGATATACTGTACAACAAAGCAACTTGAATATAATATATACAATAGTGCATTAAAAGAACATATGCAAAGGTCAGAATTAATTTCTAAACGCTATGTACATAAAATTAACACAACCAATATGAACACATATAAATACATGCTGTATTGACAACTATCCACCCACACACACACATTCACAGTATAAGTCTTAAAAAAATGCCTTCAAACTTTCCTACTAAGCATTTATTGTAGTTTCATGGGGTTTACAGAGGCCCTATAGTAGATGTGCGCACTACTCCGCAGATGAAACATTCCTGTTGCTTTCTGTCTCATCTGTGGGTGTTGACTGTAATGACCTCTTGGGATATGTGGACAAAGCGTTCATTGCATTAAAACTCATCCCATTATCTATGTCAGACTTGCTTTTACTCAGAGTGATTTACGATGGGGGAATGGCAGCTAATATGCTTTCAGCTGTCCATGCCAGTTTTTTCAGTGCACTTTAGTGGCGGTAAAAAGTAATATAGCTGGCATGCGGTACTCACTCAGAATATGCAGGCCAGAGCTGGTTTGGGGGGGAAATAGGGCCCGGGGACTTTTGGCTTAAAGGCCCCCCCTCCCTCATAATTAGCGACGCAGAAATGACTCACCGGTGGGCCCCGCACCCTCGTGGGCCCCTATTTTCAGAAATGTTTAAACATTTTTAATTTTTATTTTACATTTCTGAAAATAGGGGGCCCATCGGGGAATGCCCGGTATGCCAGATGGCCAGTCCAGGCCTGGTGCAGGCTATATGAATCAGAGGAGTGTGCTAGGGTGGACTGTGCTTGGGTCTTTTGACCTTTAGTATGAAACCAGAAATAGATATTAACCCTTTTATATCTGTACGGCGCATGGAGGTACCAACAAACTATTGAGATTTCTTTCAAACACAATCTGAAATTGCTGTAATCTGTTATTGTTGAGGAGAAGAATGCTTTTAATTGTGTGTTTAAATATCAAGGTTATGCTCATTTGATCAGTCTAGTGAACTGAACCACATGGTACCAAAAACTGAACGGTATCATACTGGTCCCATTTGCTTCAATGATACATGCTAAGATGCAATATCACCAAAATCAAAGGATAGCTGAAAGAACAGAAGAAGAGTAAAACTAATCAACCAGGGAGTAATCAACCAGTGCTCTCCCCCATCCTCCTCCATGACTGAGGTACCCTGAGCATGGTACCGTCCCACCGCACTGCTCCCCATGGGGCGCCACTGAGGGCTGCCCCCTTGCACGGGTGAGGCATAAATGCAATTTCGTTGTGTGCAGTGTGCAGTGTTCACTTGTGTGCTGTGGAGTGCTGTGTCACAATGACAATGGGAGTTGGAGTTTCCTAATGGGCTTTCACTTTTCGCTTTCAAAACTCAACTGGAATACATGTCCTCACAGAAAATGCTGGAGTATGCTTGCCCGTCATGCATTCGTTGCCCTTCATGCATCTGTTTCCCTTCATGCCTGTGTTGCCCTGCATGCCTGCTCAGCACACACACACACACACCGCAACACAATGTCTAACACAAACATCCCATCAGAAAAAAGCCTTTTTTCTAATTGTAACACCACAGTGAATTCACTATCATATTCTGTACTCACAAAAGTGCTGTTCTTCAAGAGGACCTCTGTCTGGTTGGACACGAAGTTGAACTTGACCACATTGCCCTCCTGGTTCTTGTACAAGACTTCAGCCTC
>NC_085871.1:38806158-38831158 GCF_034702125.1 Engraulis encrasicolus
TGAAAATAAAATAAATGACATGATGATAAAATGATAAAAACAGGATGAAAATGGGAAAAACGTTGTATTCTTTAATGTACAATACAGTATTTTCTCTGATTTTCCAAAACAGTTTTGTGATGCATTGCTTGGTTTGGTTGGCGTATCTGAAATCTTCATGTATTAACTTCATAGTGCACTAAATAGGAGGTGGGGTTTAATGTGTTTCTTCTCTATACGTAGTGTGCTATGATGGTGAACAATTCAGCCCCCCCTCCTCCCCCTCTTTCTCTCACACACACACAGACGCAGAGACACACACACACATACTGTGCACCCTTCCATTTTATCCTTCTCTTTCTCTGTCTGCCTGTCTCTCTTTGTCTCATCCTGGGCTGCGTTTCCCAAAAACTCTCAAGTAGTACTTAAACCTAAGTAGTACTTAAGTATACCATATCACCAAAAGTTAATGCATAAAATAATTGTATTTGCCTACATACAATGTTGTATTCTGGTACATGCAGATAAAATGCTTGCTAAAGTGCATGTGCGAGGTAAAATAGTATATTACAAACTATTAGGGATGATGTGAAACCTATTTCTGGTATATTGCCTAGGCGGCCCCTCATACCCATGGGCGCAGATAGCTTTTAAAAACTGGGGGGGACATTTTCACAACCAACCTTTTTTTTTTATTGTTAGTGGCATATTCATCTTCCGCTAAATAATTTTATTTGCTTTTGTAGGTCTACTACATTAACTATTTTAAATCTTGATACATGATATTTTTTAACAAATGTTTAAACCGCTCCAGCTTTACAGATTCTACTGAGAATGTGCACGAGTCTCCCTCCCACCAAGACTCACCCGCCCCTGCGCGCGCTTCTAAACACACCTCTCCCATCCCATCAGCAAGTGCTACAGTACTTTCCCAACCAATTCAACCTTTAAACAGGACAACTGTGTCAACAAATTTCACGTTGTACTACTAATGTAGGCCTACAGCAGGCTATGCAACAGTGTGTGATTTAGTACTGTAGACATTTTAAGACGACCAGTCTCGCGGTGGTAGGCCCGCATGTAAAACACAACTTCAATCCAGGCGCGGTTTTGGGGCGTGTGATATTGGGGTCTCCCCCAGATTAGACATTTTTGATAAAAGCGGCGCATTTAAATGGTGATCTTGAGCTCTTAAGACAACCTCCTTGCTACTAGTTCTACTCAGTCATTTTTCTACCACACTGCGTTTCAATTGCATCTACACTCCACCGCTACAAGCCACACGTTTGCGTTGTAGTACCGCTTAACAACAGTTCACAGTAAATGCGTCCAACAGATTAACACCACCGCAGTCATCATTCCAAAAAGGAGCTCCTTAAAAAAATTAATGAAGTCAGACGTTGACAGCATACAGACCAGGGACAGTGAACACGACAGCTACCTGCGTTAGGCTAGCCTACTTGATTGACAGCTGATTGACGGCCCAACAAAGATGTCTTTTCACTCGAAAACAGGCGACAAAGAGACCAAAAAGCCCTTCTGAACAATTAACATCAGCTAACATCAGCAACTAGGCTACAAACAGCGTCACAGCGGACATGAACCTATTATTGACCTTACCTTAAAAGTTGTCTTGACCGCAGCTATTTATCCCAACTTTTAATCCATGCGTTTCCACCATCATCATTCACGTTCCACAGTTTTTGTAATCCACATCATAGCTAGCAAGAATGGGACTATCCTCGAGATTAACTTTAATTATAAAAGCAAGCAACTGGTCTGAGCCAAAAATGTAATGTAAATATGACGTCTGCTCTTCGCTCCACTTCCTTCATAAAGCCAGCTCTGTTTATGGCGCTTCAAATCTGGGACTTCAGTGGCTGTTAGCCAATCAAAAATAGATTTTTATATATGGTGTAATACCGTTTTTTTTGCCACATATGAAAGTGAATGGTCCAGGGAGGCGCTATTTCACACATTGCAAAATGCAAAGGCAGAAATCAGATATTTTCTCCAAAAAGGTGAGGGGGACGGATCTAGGTGAATGAAAATCTGGGTACGTCATGTCCCCCCCGTCCCCCCCGCTATCTGCGCCCATGCGCATACCTAAGTGCTACTTTGGCTTAAGTAGGCTACTACAGTACTTATGAGTTTTTGGGAACGCAGCCCTGAATGCTTGTCTCTCTCCTTCTCCGTTTCCATCTGTCTGTCTGTGTGTCTGTGTGTCTGCCTGTCTGTCTGTCTGTCTCTCTCTCTCTCTCTCTCTCTCTCTCTCTCTCTCTCTCTCTCTCTCTCTCTCTCTCTCTCTGGCACAGGGATGGAAGGAATTTTTATTTCCTCTCTATTCTCTAAAATGACATTCGTGGCATCAGATTCGTGTCCTCAGATTGTGAGTGCTATGATCAAGCTGTCAACAGTTAATTGCAGAGTGGCTACGACACAGCACACACACACACACACACACACACACACACACACACACACACACACACACACACACACACACACACACACACACACACACACACACACACACACACACACACACACACACACACTCCGCTATTGACACCTAGGCAACTCACAAACACACACACACACACACACACACACACACACACACACACACACACACACAGGCCTGTACGTACACCCGCACACGCACACCCGCACACACGCACACACGCACGCAAACACAAAAAGCGAAAAGCTTTTTTGCTGTCATAAGCATCGTTCGAATGAATGGGTAATCACTGACGAATAAATAAGTAAACAGCGAGCATTGCATGAATTATTTCACAACTGCAGAGGCAGAGAGCAACAACACTGAGAGGAAAAAGGGCCTTTGACTTTCTGAAAAGAAAACATTTTAGACAAGCACTGGAATAGAAAAAACGCACACGCTTAATGGCTTATTTTGTTGCGCTACCCACACATGTACGCACGTGACGCGCACGCACACACATGCACACACATGCACACACACTCACACACACACACACACACACACACACACACACACACACACACACACACACACACACACACACACACACACACACACACACACACACACACACACACACACACACACACACACACACACACACACACAATTCCATACGTTTATACTCATGTAACATGCAACTCATGTAACAACATTTGACATTGCTCCTTTCTCCATAGCCTATGTCATTTTCTTCTTACTCAGATGACTGTGCAGTGCATTATGTAAGCCAGACGTCTTGGCTTCTTATACTCACACAAAGGCAGGCACGCACACATTCCCACATACAATACATGTCCGCACACATGCACGTAAGCACGCACACAGACTCACACACGCACACACATGAACACATTGCATGCACACACACACACACACACGCAAACAAACACACATGCACGCACGCATGCACGCACAAAGGGACACATGCATATTTACACACATGCACGCACGCACACACACACGAGTGCACGCATTCTCGCATGCACGAACACATGCACACATTCCCGCACATACACACACACACACACAGACAGCAGGTCCTCTAATTGACTCACTTGGGGCTCGGGTACAAAGAAATGTGACTCAACAGTCTAGCTGTATCTCTCCCACACACACGCACACACATACACACACGTACACACACGCACACATGCACGCACACATGCACGCATACACACACACACACACATCCACGCACGCATATCCGCACGTGCACACACACACACACACACACACACACACACACACACACACACACACACACACACACACACACACACACACACACACACACACACACACACACACACACACACACACACCCTTACATGCACCAAAAGGCTGTTTTTAATTGGGAACTTTCAGACTTATTGCCCTCAGCTGCCATCATGATAGGCCAGAGATATAACGCATGGACGCACGCACACACGGAAGCAAGCACGCAAGCACACACACACACACACACACACACACACACACACACACACACACACACACACACACACACACACACACACACACACACACACACACACACACACACACACACACACACACACACACACACACAGTACATGCCTGCACGCACACACACACACACACACACACACACTTCCCTACAAATTTGCATGCGGCACAGTATCAAGGAGAAGCGAGAGGGAGGAAAAAGAGGAGGATGAGGAGGAAGAGGATGATGATGAAAAATAGGAGGAACATGAGTAGGAGGAGGAAGAGGAGGTGGAGGATGAAGAGGAGGAGAAGGAGGAGGAGGGGGTGGAGGAGGAGGAGTGGGAGGAGGAGGAAGAGGCCAAGGAGGAGGAGGAGGAGGAGGAGGGGGTGGAGGAGGACAAGGAGGAGAACAAGGAGGAGGAGGTAAAGGAGGAGGAGGAGATGACACCTGACATGCGCTAGCATTTGAGATCATTAATTCGCTTTTTGTGTGGTGTACAGTACATGGATCACAAACTTACAGTATGCCTGAGAAATTCAGTCTGACAGATAGAGCAGTTCACAGTCAGCTCCACATACAGCAGGAGGAGGAGGAGGAGGAGGAAGAGGAGGAGGAGAAAGGGGAGGAGGAGGAGGAAGAACAGAAAGAAGAAGAGGAGGATGGGGGCGGGGGGCGATGACACCTGACATGTGCTAACATTTCAGATTATCCATTTGAAAGCCCCTTTTTTCCTTAAGACAGCGTACACACACCTCACCGACACCTTTGCCTGTGACAGTTCATCAGATACAGCAACAGTTACAGTCTGCTCCACACACAGAAGCTACATGTGGTAGAGTATCAGGTGCAGAGGAAGAGGAAGAGGAGGAGGAGGAAGAGGAGTAGGGGGAGGAGGAGGAGGAGGAGAAGGAGGAAGAGATGGAGGATGAAGAGGAGGAGGATGAAGAGAAGGAGAAGGAGAAAGAAGAAGAGGAGAAGGAGAAAGAAGAAGAGGAGGAGGAAGAAGAGGAGGTAGAAGAGGAGGAGGAGGAGGAAGAAGAGGGGGAGGAGGGGGTGGTGGAGGAGGAGAAAGAAGATACCAATGTGATCTGTAGCCTACGGTAGGCCTATATACAAACCCTTTCCCCCATAATGACGAGTTTTGACGACCCCCCCTGTATCCTTAATGACGAGTTTTGACGACCCCCCCTGTATCCTTAATGACGAGTTTTGACGACCCTTTGAACAGCTTCCGGATTTTTAAATGTAACACAGGCTGTGATTGGTTGGGTTGACCACAACCCATATTTAGACAACCAATAGTGTTCGCCTCACTGACCAAAGATGCAGCATGTACGCTCAGAAACTGTGCTAGCAGTAGCTGCTGTGGTTGTGCAGTCTAGTCACACAAGCCACATGCGATACGGTATCATGGCAGGGGATGAAGTGGGGGAGCAAGAGGAGTAGTAATAGGAGGACTTTTCCAGAGAGACGTGCACAGAAACTGTGAGTTATCAGAAGTAGCAGCTAGAGTACCTTTACAGTCTGCTCCATACAAACACGTACACACACGCACACGCGCACACACACACACACACACACACACACACACACACGCAGACACACACGCACACGGGCACACATGCACGCACACACGCACGCACGCACACGCACACGCACACAGTCACATACACAAGCTACAAAAGTCACATAAGGTACAGTGTCTCGGGAGAGGAACCGGAGGGGGAGGAGGAGGAGGAGGAGGAAGAGGAGGAAGAGGAGGAAGAGGAGGAAGAATGAGAAACGTTTAAGAGGGCACTTGTCCCTCTCACAGTCCAAAGAGGCAGCACTGACGTGTGCACTGAGTACAGAAACTGTGACATTCAGACCAACAGCAATAGCTACTGTAGTTTTTATAGTCTGGACATGCAAACACTACGGTAGAAATGGTGACATTCAGACCAACAGCAATAGCTACTGTAGTTTTTACAGTCTGGTCTCATACAACATGTGGCAGGCCTACAGTATCAGGGGAGAGGAAGAGCATGAGGAAGGAGAATTTATGTGGCACATTTTCCCCTCACAGAAACTGTGACATTCAGTTGGTTAGAAACATCGCTAGCTACTGTAGTCTGGACACACACAGGCTACAGTAGAAATGGTGACATTCAGACTAACAACAGTAGCTACTGTAGTTTTTTACAGTCAGGTCACATACTACATGTGATAGGCCTACAACTATCAGGGGAGAGGAAGAGGAGAAGGGGGAGGAAGAGGAGGAGGAGGAGGAGGAAGATGAGTAGGGGGCTGCCTCATGTATTGTCATGTTAAAGATTATTCATTCATATGACACTTTTCCAGAGAGACTTTGGGTGATCAAAAGCAGAAGCTGCAATATCTTTACAGAGACTGCTCTACACACACACACACGCGCGCACGCACACACGCACACAAACACACACACACACACACACACACACACACACACACACACACACACACACACACACACACACACACACACACACACACACACACACACACACACACACACACCACATGTGGTACAGTGTCAGGGGAGAGGAAGAGGAGGAGGAGGAGCAAGAAGAAAGAAGATACAACAAAAAGATACAATGAACAATTATTATGGCCAGGTCTTGCCATCCATGAGCATCTGTTCAAAGTTCTTATTTCCGTACCTGTTACAATTATGCTAGCCTGACTCTCACGCAGACCCTTCGTGCTTCGTGCATCTTTGTTAAACTTCGTGAGCTCGCACGAGGGTCTGGAAATCTTAGACGAGCCCGAACGGCATCCGATATTTCATGGTCGGTCCAATCAGAATCGCAGGGCGAGATCGCAGGGCGGATACAAGTCAGTGGTTGAAGTAGTAGTGATTTAAAAAAAGGCACGTGAATCCTCCAATCAGGTTCGAGCTGTTTTGAACACAACCGCGCCTTTCCACAGCTAATCGACTGTCAATGTTCCAGCAACCATCGCGTGAGAACCAGGTTACAATTATGCTGCATTGGTAAGGAAAGAGATGACCAGGCTACACAAATGTCGTTGCCCATATAGACCATATACGTAGACACTATACACGGGCACATATGGGCTGTGCTGAATTACTTTAAAATAAAACTAGCCACAGGCACTTGCTGTAGGCAAAGACGCTGGCATATTTGACTGGACACAGGACAAATCATCTCAATATATATTCTCTTTTTTAATCTAATTAAATGAATCTTAAATGATTAAAAAAAACAAAAAAACAACAGACACCAAAACAAAGACAGCAAGCAAGGAACAAAACACACACACACAAAAAAACAAAACCAAAGTGCCCACAAACATCAACGCAAACCGACACCGACCTCCACACTCCCTCTAAATACTTCAAAAATGCCCCCAAAATCCAATTAAACACCTCCTCCCTCGTATACGTACGTATATTCTCAATACATAGGCCTACAATATAATAAGTGAAGTGAAGTGAAAGCCCATTTGGGAAACTCCAACTCCCATTGTCATTGTAAGACACAGCACTCCACAGCAAACAAGTGATCACTGCACACTGCACACAACAAAATTGCATTTATGCCTCACCCGTGCAAGGGGGCAGCCCTCAATAGCGCCCCAAGGGAGCAGTGTGGCGGGACGGCACCATGCTCAGGGGTAACTCAGTCATGGAGGAGGATGGGGGAGAGCACTTTTTAATTACTCCCCCTGGCGGATAGGGAGTCGAACTTGCCACCTTTGGGTTACAAGTCTGACGCCCTAACCGCCTACCCATGACTGCCCTCGTGGCCCCCCTCTCACCCTAGACCCAGGACAACTGACCCAATTTGCCCTCGCTGTCGGTGGGTCTAGATGTGTGTGTAAGTGGAGGTCTTGCTTGCCTTTATTATAGCTGTAGGCTAACTAACTTTTAATTTGTTTGTTTAGCTTATTTTGCCTTGTTAGTCTATAATGTTGCAAAGTGGGCCAGGCAATCTTTAAGACAATGTGTTGACGGTAATGAGACTTGTTCTAATGAGCTGAGGAAATAGGTGTTTGTGTGTGTGTGTGTGTGTGTGTGTGTGTGTGTGTGTGTGTGTGTGTGTGTGTGTGTGTGTGTGTGTGTGTGTGTGTGTGTGTGTGTGTGTGTGTGTGTGTGTGTGTGTGTGTGTGTGTGTGTGCGCGCGCGCAGAACTTTTAGTGAGTGTTGTGTTTCTTATTTCCAAAGCAAAAAAGTCTTCTTGGAGACCATTCACTACCGCACAATTATAATTGTTTTCAGTGTCCTTAAATTGTAAAGAAACTAATTACTCTAATTTGTGTTCACAAATGGACATCTGGAATTATGGACACATCTTGTCTCATTTGTTCGTTCATCTCCTTGGCCCTTTTTCATCACCACACGAAATCGTAGGCTAAATTAAATGGCGAAGGACTGCTCTGCATATATATAGCGCCTTTCCACTCCTTTCCACACTCCTGCATTTATATATAGCGCCTTTCCACTCCTTTCCACACTCCTGCATTTATATATAGCGCCTTTCCACTCAAAGCACTTTACATTGCATGTCTCATATTCACCCATTCACACTCACATTCACACACCGGTGGCCGTGGCTGCCACGCAGGGTACCACCCTGCCACGAGGAGCAACTTGTCAACCAGGACCACCACCAGTCAACATTAAAAAAACATTCCTTCACCTGCTAAAGAGCAGATAATGTCCTACAATACAATAAAAGGCAATTATCTTACTTCACTGAAAAAAGAGGAGCTACCCGGCTGGGAAAGTTCCATAAAAAAATCAAGAATGCATGATTTTTATATGCATATATAGCCTAATAAATTGCACAAATGTATTTCCTCCAAAAATTTATGGATAATTGCAATAATAAATAAGACACAAAATCTGCCTTGAAAAAATTAGGTATTCTGCCCAATTTCTCACTTCAAATTAGGGGGAGCTGAAGTTTGGTTGGTGGTGGGGGAGGGGAGGGGCTTTGTTAAGCTCTAACGTCTTTCTTTGAAGCTGGTGTCATGTTCCCTGGATTTAAACCGAAGAGAACCTCCTAGAGACTTCAGGTAAGTGTTAAATAACTTCAGAAGTTCCATCATCCTAGTTCAGTAGCTTCTTCACATTCATATTTTGAAGATTTGATGTTGTGGATGAGCTGTTTTGATGAGATTTTAGATACGAGGAACCTGTGCTTAGCCTGGAAGCACTGGCTACCCAATGGACTGTCTTATGGTTGAATGCTATCATAGTTTTCAGAACGAACTTTGAAGTTACGAAGCTTTTGCTAACTAGTGATATGTCATATGTTTCTGGCTGTGCAGTTTCATGACTTTTCAGAACGAACTTTGAAGCAACCAAACTTCTGCTAACTAGTGCTTTATCATAGGTTTCTGGCTGCGCAGTGTTTGAAGGCAGTGTGAGATTCCAGCCGTGTAGAACTTTCGTGCACTGAGCTAATCAGCTAGCCAGCTAGTCACCAGGGGAAATATTTTAGCTACGTTTTTGCCTGTTTGGATGCCCTTGCATGCACTTTTCAGCCTTAACATACAAGCTATTTTGCCTTTCAACCATTAATGTATACTATGTGCATTGTAGAAGATTTGTTTTTGGCCGATTTTAATGTCCTAATGTTTGATAATGTGTTCCGTTTTAGTAAGTGTAATTTTGCTAGTCTTTAGAGTGAATTGAGATGAATTTAGAGCCTTATAAAGGGTTCCTGTGACTTCGTTTGAAATATGCAGTGAGTGATTTTGATGTCAGAGGCCTTAATTGCTCTTTAGAATGTAAAAGTTAGCACCTTTGATAGCTGTTTTAACGGGCTCCATAGGTGTGAATTACCACCAGTGTGCCCCTTCTAACTTCTTACCTTAGCTAACCAGTCTGCAGAATGTGTTACTTGATGGAAAGTGTAAAAGTATATATTATTTTTCTTAGACCATATTCACATACATCCAAATACCCCACTGAATTCAATTAAGATAGTGAAATGTTCTTAAGAATATAATAGTCTGTCCTGGGCTGTCTTGCAGAACTTAAAAATAATTAATGGTGGAATAATTAATCTGTTGATGTATTTATTTGCACTCCTGTAGTAATTTACAGTCATGAAAGCTAAATTGTGACTTAACTTTTTTCCTCTCTCAGTAGGCTTTTTCAGATGTATTGACCAGATGTCCTGGAAGTGGCCCCTGATGCAGACCCAGTGTAAGAACATGCATGCTGGCACTGTTTCGTGTGTTTAGGCTATGACAGGTTTGACACAGTATTTGCTTTTAGTGATATTTAATCTAATCTAAATCTCATCATGTTTTGAAACAGTGTTGGGTAGCCACCCATGCACGTTGACACAGCCCCCAGCAGTGGGCACGCATGGGGATGGACCCAGGAGTGGAGGATGACCCAATAGGGTGAGCTGCTGAGACAATATCACACATATAGATAATTGTTTTAAAGGGACACTGTGCAGGAAATGGTCAAAAAAGGTACTGCAACTATGCTGCTCATTGAAACGGCGCTGCCTGTTGTCAAATTTGATCTTTACATGAAAGTTTACTTAGTAATAAACAAATATTTTCTAGTATGGTCCAAGTACAGTCATTTTTGCAGCTAAAAATGGCTATTTTTGGAAATTCAAAATGGCGGACCATGGAGAAGATCCCCCTTTTCATGTATGAAAAGTGCAATTTTTCCAGTTATAATGAACACTTAGAATTTGATGGTGGTGGTTAGTATTCATGACCAAGGTAACATTAGTGAATGGGCAGCATGAATTCTGGAAATAAACTACAAAAAATCTCACACAGTGTCCCTTTAAGTGTATGGGAAATAACTAAATGTTTGTTTACATTGCACAGATGAAAATTCAGCCCACTCACTATTGACACCAGTCATACAAATGTATTGACCAGATGTCCTTGAAGTGCCCCCTGACACAGACCCAGTGCCAGTATACATGCTGGCACTGTTTCAGTTGCTTAGGCCAGGGGTTCCAAAACTTCAGCATGGAAAGGCCCCCAATATACCAATAGAGTCTGGCCTAGGCCCCCCTTACATGTTTCATGCCACACTATTTTTTCTGTGCGCCCCTTTTATAACCATTGTTTAGGTCTGTGAGTCAATGGCCCCTTCGGGATATATAAAATAATAATAAAGGTAGTAATGTTCAGAGATGCACAGAATCATGACAATGCAGTTCTTTACTGTAGGAAATATATATTTTTTCCTTATTTTTACTTTATGTTGATGTACTCGGTTATTCAATTTATTACATTATTTTAATTAGCTTTTCCTGCCAAGCTGCTGCGGTCACCCTAGCACCCTCTTGCGGCCCCGCAGGGGTCCCTGACCCCCACTTTGAAAACCACTGGTTTAGGCTATGCAAGGTTTGAGACAGTATTTGTTTTTAGTGATATGTCATAAATATTTTGTGTGATATTTATTCTCATCTAAATCTCATCTCATCTTTTTGAACAGTGGTGGGTAGCCACCCATGCACGTTGACACAGCCAGCAGCGAGTACCCAGAGCGATGGACCCAGAAGTGGAGGATAATCCAATAGGGTGAGTTGCTGAGCTAATGTCACACACATACACTCACCTGCCACTATATTAGGAACACCCATTACAACTGTTCATTGAGGCAAATTTCTCATCAGCCAATCACATGGTGGCAACTCAATGCATTTGTGCATGTAGACATGGTTGAGATGGATGATCTGATGTAGTTCAAACCGAGCATCATAATGGAGAAGAAAGGTTAATTAAATGACTTTGAACATGGCATGACTGTTGGTGCCGAAAGGGTTTGACTTGAGTATTTCAGAAAAGACTGATCTACTGGTATATTCACACTCAACCATCTCTAGGGTTTACAGAATGGTACTGTAAAGGGAAAAAATGCAGTGAGCAGCGATTCTGTAGTCAAAAATGCCTTGATTGCAAAGGTCTGAGGAGAATTGCCAGACTGGTTTGAGCTGATACAAAAGCAAAATTAAGTCAGATAACCCCACATTACAACCGAGGTATGCATAAGAGCAGGGCTCTAAATTAACTTTTTCCACCACCAGCCAATTTGGCTAGTGGACATTTTTTCTTACCAGCCAAACAGAAGTTCAACTAGCCATTTTTTTTTAATCTCGCCAAAATAAACTATGCATTAGGCTAGTTATTTGTTTAAATTATGGTCATTTTGTTCAACTATTTCTACAACACAGATACACTAGGCCTATAGGCCTACATAATAAGCATATTATATTATACTATATATTTTTTCATTATTTTTTAACTTCTGCTTTATTTTTTACTTTCATTACTTAGGCCTAATCAATTTTGAATCACATCACACAAGCCACTCACATAACAGACCTTTAACATACAGTAACCAAGCACACAGCCAAACATTTCAAAACCTCACATACGCACACCCCAAGGAAGGAGAAGAGATGAAAGGAAAGGGAGAGGGGAGAGGAGGGGCACAACAAAATGACAAGAAGCCTAGTTTAACTAAAAGTAAATAATATCTCGGGAATCTTCGCTTCCTTTGTTACTTCCACAGCTTCGTCGTTGGCTGCTTTTTTTTCTTTCCGATGGCGTGGGCTTTCCAACTTAGTTGCGCCAGGACTCTCGGAACATTTCAGAAGACAACTGAACTGACAGCTACGGTCACACTACTCTGACAGTCAGCTCTCCTCCTCTGCCCTTGTCGCTATTTCGTTCCACAACCACTCATTTTTTAACGTCACTATTATTACGGTTACAATTTTTTACTAGCATTCACCAACACACAGAACCTTGCTCTAACCCCCGCCACATTCTCATCACTCGCACAAAACATAGCCTACAGAACAGAAGTAGCTCTATGCATAATCTGCGTTAGTCCTGTCATTGAAACGGTCAGGGCCTCGCTGCTTCAAAAATGCAGCCTGTTACAGCAAGGTTCATATAGTAATAATAGCAGTAGGCCCTAGTGACGTTAAAAAAGGTTGTAGCGAAAGCGACGAGAGCTTAGGAGGAGAGCTGCCTGTCAGAATAGTGTGAGCGCAGCGCAGCTGACAGGAGGCTGGTCGTCTGAAATGCTTTCAATCCTGGCGCGCGCAACAGCATGGAGTTGCCGCTCGCTGCACTGAAAAGCCCACGGTGGGAGGCTATGTTGTGACGCTAGTGTCCATGGGTAATGTAGGAAATCTCGCCGTCTAACGTTCGTCAGAGCAGCGGTTTACCGTTCATAATTTACTGTACTCCGGCGCTACTAGCCAAATTGGCGGGTAGGTATTTTTTTCTACTAGCCAAAATTAATTTTCACCCGTGTTTGGCGTGTTGGCGTGTGTTAATTTAGAGCCCTGCATAAGAGAATCCCTGATTACACAGCACATCAAATCCTGAGGCAAATGGGCTATAGCAGCAGAAAACCACATTTGGTGCCACTCCTGTCAGCTAAGAACAGGGAAATGAGGCAACAATTTGGACAGGCTCACCATATACGACACTAAAAGATCGCAAAAATGTTGCCTCAGGGTCAACATGGGTCAACTCTGCCTTACATCAACATTTCAGGCTGGAGATATAATGGCATAAGGATATTTTCTTAGCACAATTTTGGCCAATTAGTACCAATTGTCTTTGTTGGAATGCCACAGCCTACCCGAGTATTGTTTCAGGCAGTTCTGAAGGCAAAAGGGGTCCAACCCAGCACTAGAGAGGTGTTCCTAGGACCTAATGAAGTTTGAAGTTGCCAGTGAGTGTAGATAAATGTTTTAGGTGTACGGGAAATCATTAAATGTTTGTTTAAGTTGTACAGATGAAAATTCAGCCGACTCACTGTTCACACCAAATGGGGAACAAGAAAGGCTAGGCAACCCCATCTTTTGACAACAGCCTCCACCATTCTATTCTAAAAATGTCAATAATATACGTGTATATCTGCTATATAATAATGTATTTGTTTTAAAAGATTATGTGGGACATGTTTTTTTTTTTTTTAAACAAATGCATATTTATCCTTTCTATCTGTAAATAATCTTGAACATATACTGAGTGTATGACAATCAAACTGCATTAATTAAATAACAAAATTGCATTATTCCAAAAGCACCTAAGACTGTATGGCTACTTCATGATAGCATATAGATATTTGTGACTATTATATTGTAAGTTACATTTTAATGGGATTTTGTCCAAAGAAGTGCTTATTAATCTTTTAGTTGCTAAATACTTTGCCTAAAACTATTGTCTACACGTTAAGACTGTGTGGGCTCCGCCCCGCCTGCCTGTGCTTTGTTTCGCAACAGAGTGCTGGATCGATAGGGGGCCAATCATCTCTAATTGAGACCCTTATAAAGACTCTGGGCGGCTCCGACTCACTCTCTCTCTCTCTTGAATCTGGCTTCTTCAGACCACAGCCCTGACGGCCACACTGAGAATGCAGACGATGGTGGTGGAATTAATGTAAGTACTATTTACTGTCTTAACACTTGTAAAAATCCATCAATATTGGTGTGTCTATGTATCCTGACAGACTTGTGCTTTGTCCTAATGAATGAGCGCCAATGCCAGTCCAGTTGTTTCTGTGTTTTACTATCTCACTAAAAGAACTTCATTCAAGATGTCTTTAATTTTTACACAACAGAACCTGGATCAGGAGTCCTCTGACAGCAGATCTGAATGGGCACCTGATGGTGAAGACATTACAGTAAGTAGGCCTACAATTAACTTTTGACAGGGATAGCTGGTGTCCTCAGTTGATCTGTGCGTTTTGCGGACACTTGATAATATTGAATATGTACATTCCTCCTTTTGCAAGGGAGTCCTATTGGGAGTCCTCTTTATTGATAAATAGTGTTGGGAAATTCTGTGAAAAATGGACGATAATACATTGCATTACATTACACTTTAATCAAAATTGTAGTGTGGGGATATATGCTTTCCTCAAGAGCTCTTCAGCCATGGAGGGAGGCAGGAGTTGGTAAGAGTAGGTACTGAATCTGTAACCCTGTGATCTACAGTCCAACGCCCTAACCATGGCTGCCCCTATATGGGGCAGTGGCCTAGTGGTTAGAGAGTTGGTCTTTCTATCTAGGGGTTGCCGGTTCAAATCCCCCCTGACCTCTCCCTACATCTACATCCATGGCTGAAGTGCCCATTAGCAAGGCACCTAACCCCACATTGTTCCAGGGACTGTAACCAATACCCTGAAAAATAATAGTTGTAAGTCGCTTTGAATAAATGAAAGGGTCAGCTAAGTGCAATGTAATGTAATGTAAAATGGAGTTAGTAGTGGAGAGTGGTGTGTCTGGATTTCCATTCCTTTTTTCTTTTTTTAACTGAAAATGTCTTTGCCTTTGTCTTTGTCTTTGCTCCACAGTGTGAGGAAAAGACACATACTAGAGGGAGTCGAGGACTTGGCTGTTCTACAAAATGTCACTAAGGGATGCAACTGACAGCTGAAGTAGGATCTTTTTTGTTTTTTTGGCCATGACAATGCTTTGACAGTTGATAATAAACTGATAATTACGATACTATGTGCACACCATTGTTTTTATGGGTTTTTTTTAAATAATAAAATGGATGTACTCATCGAAACCACTTGGTGATGTTGTTTTATTGATTGTTAACCACATTATACTTGTAATAGATATTAATGCAAAGTTGATTAGAGCTTTGGCCTCAATTGCTATGTGGAAAATATTGCTCCATGTCTCCATTACAGAGAAATCTGATTATTTTGCAGGATTAACTGAGGCAAAAATGTCCAATAAAATTGTGGCGACAATATTACACATGATATAATGGAGAGAATCCTTCTAATTGAAATGAGGAAAGTTCCTTGATTTATTTGTAATTTGACATATTTTATTCATGCAAAAATGTCCAATAAAATTGAGGCGACAATATTACACGTGATATAATGGAGGGAATCCTTCCAATTGAAATGAGGAAAGTTCCTTGATTTATTTGAAATTTGTCATAATTTATCCATGCCAAAATGTCCAATAAAATTGAGGCGACAATATTACACGTGATATAATTGAGGGAATACTTCCAATTGAAATGAGGAAAGTTCCTTGATTTATTTGAAATTTGTCATAATTTATTCATGCAAAAATGTCCAATAAAATTGAGGCGACAATATTACACGTGATATAATTGAGGGAATACTTCCAATTGAAATGAGGAAATTTCCTTGATTTTTTCAAAATTTTGCCCGATTTATTCAAGGACACAGGGAAAAGTGCACAATTATTTAACGTTATTTTGCAAAGAATATTTAGATTATTTGCTTAATAATAACGTGGGGAAAATTTTGTTTAATATTTTTACGCGTAATAAATCGCCTCAATTTTTTTATGCATTTCCATTGTGTCTCTTTTTACAGTGTTCCGTACCTGTTGCGACTATAATGATGCAGTGGTACTGTAAGGTAAGAGAAGACCAGGCTACACAAATCTGGTTGCCCAAATAGACCATATAGACATTATGGACGCTAAGCTGCTAACTTAGTCATCAATGTTACTATTACTAAGAAACGCACCACAGAATCAGAGTAACTGATAGCGGTAATTGATTACAGGGTTCCCACACATTTATCATGAACAAAATCAAGCACTTTTCAAGCACCTTCAAGCACCAAATTTTAAATTTTCCAGCACCTTTGATAGCTTGCGGGAAGGGGGTGTGGGGGTCCTCCCTCAGAAAATTTCGCGTTTTAAGATGCAATTTCCTGCATTCTAATCAATTTTAGGGTGTCGAATGGCAAATCCCATCTGACATCTCACTCCCTCAGATTTTGTATGTACCTGAACCATTTATTTCTATTATTTGGCTTACTGAGTTTGACTTGACAAAAATTTCAAGCATTTTCAAGCACTTCACCACAAATGTAAGCATTTTCATAACTGAAAACACTTAATCGAAATTCAAGAATTTTCAAGGAATTCAAGCACCAGTGGGAACCCTGTGATTATTGGGGCATTGGTCTGCTTTGCTGGAGGTGATGGTCCCCGAATGCCGTTTGACTCTTCAGTTGACACAGTCAAAGAGGGTGGAGTAATAAAGAGGCTTCGAAACCCGCCCACCCAATGCAAAAGTGTGTGCTCAAGTTGGGTCTCCTAAGGGGGCGTTGTCCCCTCCTTCTTCTTCTATTTTTGAGGTGTTTGCACAAGAAATGCGCTACCGCCATCTACAGTGCTAAGGGGACTCCATTTATTCTCAACCTGAGGACTCCGAAGGTCTCCTAACCGAAGGTCTCCTAAAGGGGCGTTCACCCTACAGAAAGTGGATACCAGAAATGAACTGAAATGACTTATCTCCGTCTAGAGTATCTCTGACACAGTGGTTCCCAAACTGGGGGTCGGGGATGTACTGAAGGGGGTTCGTGGACAAAAGGGACTTGTGTTCATTTGTATAGCTAATTAGCCTGATAAACCAGACTAAATGTGAAATTAAATGTGTAATTTAGTCTGGCCCGATGAATGACACATCGGAAGATTGTTGATGGAAACAACCCGTTGTTTTTCAAATTGTGTCCGTGCCTATTGGCCAATGCTTTGTCGTTACTCCCTGATAACCCTGTCCGATTTGCATCCAAAGATTTAAAACAAATCAAAACAACTCCCCTGTGTTGTGATTGGTTTGCCAGATGCTGGGCGTAGGGGCATTGTCCGAGGCTAGATCCACTTGAAGGCAAAAATAATTTTGGCCGCTGGTGGGTGGGGCTAGTTTACTAGGCTAATAGCTAATAGATGTATTCGCTATCTGGTGGATTTCAAACAATATAGTGGACAAACTATTAACCCAGGCAATGTTTTTGTCCATTAATATTGCTAGATTTTCCATGAATAGTTTGTCAGTAAATATTACTTGAAATCCATTGCTACGGTTCCAAAATTCCAAAAGGGGGTCCCCGTTGAAAAAGGTTGGGTACCTATGGGTTAACACACCCCACAATGTTGTTATCTCCACATGAGGATTGCTTGGTGCTTGGTCCCCTTGGCCTTCTGCCATTGTGCTACTGTTCACAGTCACCTTGTACAAAGACAACAACAACAACAACGACAAAAGCAGGAGAAAGAAAGAAAGAAAGAAAGAAAGAAAGAAAGAAAGAAAGAAAGAAAGAAAGAGAGAAAGAAAGAAAGAGAGCTCCCACTTTGATAATGTCTACTTTTGAATAATAATATGACCGACTAAGTCATTTAGAAGAAGAAGAAGAAGAATGAGGAGGAGGAGGAGGAGGAGGAGGAGGAGGATAGGAATGAGTAGAAGGATGAAAATGAAGAGAATGAGGAGTAAGATAAGATAAGCTACAGAGAAGAAAGGCAGAGAAAGACCCAGGGAGAATAAATAATTGCATGCACTCTGTATGACCACTGAAGTCATTTTCAAAGAATGGGACACAAATAATGGTGCACACAGTATAGCCGCACCCGTCTTTCTATTCATCAATCTGCCCATCCACTTACCCATCATTTTGATCATCCATACCATCCATACCATCCATCCATCCATCCATCCATCCATCCATCCATCCATCCATCCATCCATCCATCCATCCATCCATCCATCCATCCATCCATCCATCCATCCATCCATCCGTCCATCCATCCATCCATCCCCGAATGCCCTTTGACTCCGATCTTCGGCTTACACGCCCCACAATGTTGTTATCTCCACATGAGGATTGCTTGGTGCTTGGTTCCCTTGGCCTTCTGCCATTGTGCTACTGTTCACATTCACCTTGTTCAAAGACAACAGCGTCCTGTGAGAATCCCCTGCCCATTGTACTGCATTGAGAAGAAAGATTATTAGGCCATGAATGCTACAGCTACAGCAAGGGTGGCTAAAACAGGAGAAAAAAAGCTCCCACTGTGATTATGTCTACTTTTGAATAATAATATGACTAACAAAGTCATTATGAAGAAGAAGAAGAAGAAGAAGAAGAAGAAGAAGAAGAAGAAGAAGAAGAAGAAGAAGAAGAAGAAGAAGAAGAAGAAGAAGAAGAAGAAGAAGGATGAGGATGAAGATGAGGAGAAGGATGAAAATAAGGAGAATAAGGAGGAAGATAAGATAAGGTAGAGAGACGAATGGCAGAGAAAGACCCAGGGAGAATAAATAATTGCATGCCCTCTGTATGACCACTGACTGAAGTCATTTCCAATAAAGGGCAAGATAAGACGGAACAAGACACATAAAAGGGGTGGGGGTGGGGGTGGGGGAGTCAGAGAAATAAACATGATTATGATTAATGAAGTCATTTTGCAAAAGAAGAAGGAATAGAAGATGAGAGACATATATAGAAAAAGAACAATAAAAAAACAACAACCCCAAGCATGATGATTTGACCGCCAGTGTAAGTAGGCTAGATCCATCCATCCGTTGTCATGGTTACAAAGACAGGACCTGTGTAGAGGGGGGAGGTTGTGGAGAAGTAAGGGTGTTCATGTGTGTGTGTGTGTGTGTGTGTGTGTGTGTGTGTGTGTGTGTGTGTGTGTGTGTGTGTGTGTGTGTGTGTGCGTGCGTGCGTGCGTGCGTGCGTGCGTGTGTGGTGTTGAAGTGAGAGTCGAGTTGGGAGTGGGGAGTATAGGGAGGGAAGAGGGGTGAGTGTGGAGGGTTGAAGGGGATAGTGTAGGGGAAGGTGGGGAGTGGAAATCAAAATAGATCACCTTGGCCATTAAGGCAGGAAGGCAAGGGGGCACAGATGCAGTGCTTAATGCTGTAGTGCTCAGCATAGGTCCACCACAACAGGCATCTGGAACATGCTGTGCCACCGCCATTTAGGAGCCTCAGCCATATGCATGTGTGTACAGTAAACACACACACACGCAGGCACGCATGCACACACACACACACAGGCACACACACACAGGCATACGCATGCACGCACGCACGCACGCACGCACGCACGCACGCACGCACGCACGCACGCACGCACGCACGCACGCACACACACACACACACACACACACACAGAAAAAAGCCCTCTCTCTCAGCCATAAGGACATATGCACCATATGCACTGGCTCATCCAGGGCCCCAGTGCTGTCCTTGATGCCTCTGCCTCTCCTCTAAATGGACCTGGAAGAGCTCCTGCGCTACACTCCCTTCTGCTTCACTGTACCTCTCTTTCTTCATCTCTCTCTCTCTCTCTCTCTCTCTCTCTCTCTCTCTCTCTCTCTCTCTCTCTCTCTCTCTCTCTCTTCCTTCTGCTTCACATACTGTACCTCTCATCTTTCTCTTCTTCCTCTCAATATGTACGGTAACTCTCTTTCTCTCTTTTCCCCTCATTTCTTTCTTCTTCATCTCTATGTACAGTACGGTAGGCTAACTCTCTTTCTCTGTTTGTATCCACTATCTCTTCTCTTGTCTTTCACATTACATCTCGTATGCTTATTTTACATCTCTCTCTCTCTCTCTCTCTCTCTCTCCCCACATCTATCTTTTCCTCTCTCTGCTTATTTTCTTTTTCTCCTCTCTCCAGTATCCTCCTCTATTCCCTCCTCTCTCTGCTTCTTTTCTTTTTTCTCTTCCCTCCACTCTCCCCCTCTATTCCCTCGCTCTCCTGCTTCTTCCCTCCCTCTCCTGCTCTTCCTCCCTGTGCCTTATTGCAATCTGATTATGTATTCCAGACATGCATGGCTCTTGAACAGGCCTTGGAGCGTACACACAGCAGAGAAGAGAAGAGAAGAGGAGAGGAGAGGAGAGAGGAGTGGAGAGGAGAGGAGAGGAGAGAAGAGAAGAGAAGAGAAGAGAAGAGAAGAGAAGAGAAGAGAAGAGAAGAGAAGAGGAGAGGAGAGGAGAGGAGAGGAGAGGAGAGGAAAGGAGAGGAGAGAAGAGAAGAGAAGAGAAGAGGAGAGGAGAGGAGAGGAGAGGAGAGGAGGAGAGAAGGGATGAGTAGAGAGGAGGAGAGAAGAGAAGAGAAGAGAAGAGAAGAGAAGAGAAGAGAAGAGAAGATGAGAAGCCAAGAGAAGAGAATAGAAGAGCAGAGCAGAGTAGAGAAGAGAAGAGAAGAGAAGAGAAGAGATGAGATGAGAGGGGGGGAGAGGAGAGGAGAGGAGAGACGAGACGAGACGAGGAGAGAAGAGAAGAGAGGAGAAGAGAAGAGAAGAGAAGAGAAGAGAAGAGAAGAGAAGAGAAGAGAAGAGGAGAAGAGAAGAGAAGAGAAGAGAAGAGGAGAGGAGAGGAGAGAACCGGGGAGAACAGAAGAGAACAGGATAGAAGAGAAGAGAAGAGAAGAGAAAATAAGATAAGAGAAGAAAAAGAGAAGAGGAGAGAAGAGACGAGACGAGACCAGAAGAGAAGAGAAGAGAAGAGAAGAGAAGAGAAGAGAAGAGAAGAGAAGAGAAGAGAAGAGAAGAGAAGAGAAGAGAAGAGAAGAGAAGAGAAGAGATTCCTGCTTGTCATTTGTGGTGTTTGCATGTTGCCTGATGTAACTAAGGTGCCTGGTGTCCTATTTACATATAATATCATAATCTGATGCAAGGAGAACAAGAAAAGGATAAAGAAAAAAGGATAGAGAAAGATAGAGAAAGGCATAGAGAGAATTAATTCTATGTCAACACAGAAAAAAAAGATAAAGGAACAAGGTCTATAGTGTGTGTGTGTGTGTGTGTGTGTGTGGGGGGGGTAAATATGATACATAGTATGAAGAAAGAATGGGACACAAATAATGATGCACAGTGCCTGTATAGCCGCACCCTTCTTTCTATTCATCAATATGTCCTTCCACCCATCCTTTTACCCATCCATCCATCCATCCATCCATCCATCCATCCATCCATCCATCCATCCATCCATCCATCCATCCATCCATCCATCCATCCATCCATCCATCCATCCATCCATCCATCTTTTCAATGGCTTCCCTCTCTACTCATGGACATGTGTTGTATACATGGCATGGACACAAGCTCCAAATTACTTGTATGCAGTGTTTAGCTGCATTCAGCAATAGAATAAACAATGAAAAGTACATTACAAGCCTTTTCTTTTCATGAGCAAGAACCTTTAAGTGTTTCAAACAAAGGATTTACATTCACAAAGCTCACAGCGGATGGAGGAGGTGCGACAGGCAGCAATGCCCAGCAGGTATTAACAGCTACCTGTACAATCCTATGAGCAGATCTCTCTGCATCTCAGCATTAGCACCTCCAGGGCTGGACTGGCCGTCTGGCATACCGGGCATTTCCCAGTGGGCCCTGCACCCTCGTGGGTCCCTATTTTCAGACTTTTTATTTTCATTTTTTACATTTCTGAAAATAGGGGCCCACGAGAGTGCGGGGCCCAACGGAGAGTCAGTTCTGCGCCCCTAATGATGAGGGGCCCCTTTAGGCCAAATGTGCCCGGGCCCCATTTCTCCCCCAGTCCGGTCCTGAGCCCCTTCTGTGTATAGCTCTGATACCGTGATGGTGTCATGGTGGTGTTAATGAGACATGCAACACATTTCACTTCACACCATCATGACTCTCTTTTTGCCTCTCATCATCCTGAATATGAGCAATACATTACATACTGTACATTTCATGACACTTTGCTGACGCTTTTATCCAAAGCAACGTACAGTACTTATTAAAAGGGTATTGGTTACAGTCCGAGTAGGAGATGCTCCTGCTGATATTGTCCCCTATGTGTTGTATGCTTGTTTTGAAGGATGCATTTTCCCCATTTGAGTGTACAAAGTGCACAAGCTTGAAACATGCTGACATTTAAAAAAAAAAAACATACACCACATTATCCCAATTCATGGTGCAACAATGGCACTATTTTGAATGCTCCTTTTCACCCCCTTAAAATAACGGGATTTGAAGAGCAAGAGGGCCTGTTTGAGAGTGCTCTCACGTTTACCCAAAGTGAATCAAATTGCCCCAGTTCATACTGGGAACAGCAGCAAGGGGTTGACAGACGGCCAGGGAATGGAAGACAGAGGCATCCTGTGGGTTGGCGTAGTGGTGGAAGGGAACATGTTTTTATTATGCTTTGGAGAAGATTAGTTTGACCGGAAAAGGGAAATTAGATAAATATTGGGGGATCTGGGATATATTTAGAGACTTTTTAGAAGATAACAATGTTGTAGTGGAGGGCTGGGAGGCGGAGGGGATCTGAAATTTATTTGTTTATTTTATTGTTTTTTTTCCCCCATTTTTTTCTTTGCTTGTTGGTTTATTTGTTTTGTATGTGCCTTGGGTTTGGGGTTGTGTTTGTGTTAAAAGCTAAAAAAAACTTTAATAAAGAAATGTTGAAAAAAAAGGGTTGACTCTCTTTTCCTGCATTAACCTACGGAAGCATTTGGAATAATTGTATCCACTCTTTTGTGCTGTCATTACTGCTAATGCACTTAAAATCAGTCCAGTGTTGAAAACCAAAAGCTGCTCAATAAAACAACACATATTAAAATAATACTGACAGATTAACCTCTTATTGCAGATCTGACCTGTTGACGGGTCAATTTCACTCTTTGCTGAAAACATCACAACTAAAATAACAACATTACTATGGCAATGCACATAGTCTTAAATAATCTATTAATACTTGGTCGCTATCATTTTGGTGACAGTAAGGTTATAATAGAGGCTCTGCGTTAAGGGCTTAAGACTAAGGTGAGGGCATCAGACACACCCCGACACACACACTGCACCTACACCCTTTAATATTCCCTTTTCATTGCAATGTATTTGGCTTTTGGGTTAATTTCATTGCAAAATGTGTATTTAGGCCCATTATTAAAAAAGAACACAAAGGGGATTTAAGTGTGCAGACATTTTTCTTTCAAAATGTGTATTTAGTAAAATGGGGAAGCAGAATTTGTTAAACACATTGCGTATTAATATATTCAGCCATGTTGAACACGGAGCAGATAAATCCCCATTTGGGTAACCAGGCTGTGCTAATGAATTGCCTTCAGAATCTAATGTTGTGAAAAGTGTATCAATGTGCATGACAAGAATTTAATTATTACTATTTCTTAAAAAAAAAAAAAACATTTCAGGAATCAGACATCATACACACTGACCAAAATCCTGACCTCGAAAGGACTGTGTCAAGGGAGAATGCGCTTCTAGTACTAATTGATAGCTTTTGTAAAGCGTAACACTTTACTGAGCTCGGTCTTGAAGGCAAGGTCCCCATCTCAGTATTTACGCTTCCTGTGTCCTCCGACTTTGTGCCTTGAGGCTCTACATCAGTGTTTCCCAACCAGGGGTACGTGTACCACTAGGGGTACGCAAGCACCCTCCAGGGGGTACTTGGAAAAAAATCTTAATAATAACAAATGAAAGGTTGGGAAACACTGCTCTACATCACAAGGCCATCACAATACAAGGTGAGGTGAGAGGTCGGGAATGAGTTAATTATGCACTGTACAGTGGGACCTTCTCATTTTCTCCCCTGCATGGCGCAGTCACGGAAACATGGCACCAAGTCAGTGTTGTAATAAAATACCAACTGTAATTGAATGCACCCATAACTTACGTATGGCTCATTCTATAATGATCACTCATTTAGTATATGGTGCAGTAGTAGAAAGGGGGGGAAAGCAATACAACTCCAGTCCTAATGTAGTGAAGGAATGAACATATCAGTCTCTGACACTTGTGCTTGCTCAAACGACGGCCCTCGCATTTGCAGGAAATGAAGAAGTGTCAATCACGACATCACGACCAGAAAGGCTGTGACTTCACCTCAGAGGGTGAAGCCGGAGTGTGGATGATGTGTGTGACTCATACTTCAGTGAATTGGGAATGTAGGGTTTGGGCACATTTGGGCAATTCTGGACACCGGTCGCGTTGCCATTGCAGTGGCATGACGTTCTTATTTTTATTTTATTTTTTATTTGCGCTGCATTACTGAGATGTACTGTAAGTCATTAAAGTTCTCATGAAGTCCAAGCGTCCTTGTATGAAGACCTTGTGCAAAGCTGTTCTCAGATGCTTTCCCCTAGCTCAAATTCTTATTTTTTATTTTTATGTTTATTTTATTATTATTATCATTTTACCCTATGTTTTATCTTAATGTTTTAAATGTTCTTTGACTCTAATTTATTTCCTTCTTTCTTCCATGTTTCCTTTCTTTTTGCATTTGTTAATCTT
>NC_085871.1:38841158-38843658 GCF_034702125.1 Engraulis encrasicolus
GATGGATGGATGGATGGATGGATGGATGGATGGATGGATGGATGGATGGATGGATGAGTGGATGAATGGATGGATGGAGGGTTGGGTGGCTGGATGAATGGATGGACATATGGATGAATGAGTGGATGGATAGATGGCTGGATGAATGGATGGACATATGGATGAATGAGTGGATGGATCGATGGATGGATGAAAGAATGGATGGATGGATGGATGGATAAAGGGTAAACAGACGGGGTGTAGTAGAGTAGTAGAGAGTAGTAGAGTGCTTTATTGTCACTGTAAATAGATGATGTTTGGAAACAACCCACAGATGCCCACAAAATGTAAGCTTTTTGTGTAAGCTTTTGAAACTTTTACCTGCAACCAAATCTACCTTCGGGTACAAATAAAGTTACCTTACCTTACCTTACCTTACCTTATCACATGGTATCGATTTCTTAAAGCAGGGATTCGATTACTTTCGATACTTCAGAATTCCCCACGATACGATGCAATTCGAATAAATCGAATAAATCGATTATTATTTACACTCCTAGTAAACAGTGGAGAGAGACTCACCGCTGATCCACTTGGCCTCGGGGTCGTTGATGGTGAACTCTGGTTTGAACAGATCCTCCACAGTCAGCTTAGAGTTGCTGCCTCCTGAGTTGTCTGCTGTAGAATGAGAGACACACATTTGCTACGTTTACACGAGAAACTTCATTCAGAATGAACCGACTTTAATTCTGATTAAAGCTTAATTCCATTGCTTAAAATTATGGTCAGACTTAGCTCCAGTTGTGACTGTTGATAAGGTCTGCCTAAGATTCCAAGGCATACAGGCTCTGAAGAAGACAGTAGTCGCAACGCGTCAGCCAGTTTAATTCGAGGCTTTTTTTAAACTTCACCAGCAGTGTGCCTTGGAATCTTTTTCTTAAATCCACTTTTGCTCTTTCAGGCACTCTACATCGACCTCATAGGCATTGGAACCTTCTTCTCTTTTGTTTGTCTATGAATCTCTGTGAATGGGAAGTTTTTTGGGCATTTTTGACCAAAGGTTAAATGTGTGCGTATGTGTCCTTCAGAAAGATACCCCTGTACAACTGTCTTCCAGTCTGAACATTCTTTCATACATTAACCCAATGGAGTGTGCATAAACGAAACATCTTAACCAAATTTTCAATAGCCTACGTCTTTCTTCTTTTCATCAGTGAAAGTGCATATTTCAGTATTAGAATCTTGAGGAGAGAACATTTTGAGGGGATAGTTCACCAACAGTTTTTTTCCACATGAACAATGCACTTCTCTCTCCTGTGCGAGCATGCGTGCGTCCATGTGTGCACAGTGGTGTAAGTCTACTTTATTTAAGTGGGTATGCTGTATATTTGAGCATTTTTGTGGAGGGTATACTGTGCTATTCTAAATACTGAATCAATCAGCTTTAGGTGGGCATACTGAAATCCCTGACATTTTCAGGTGGGTATACTGCGTATACCTGCATTCTACGTAGACTACACCAGTGTGCGTGCGTGCGTGCGTGCGTGCGTGCGTGCGTGCGTGCGTGCCTGAGTGCGTGCATGAGTGCGTGCATGAATGCCTGCATGCGTGCGTGCGTTCGAGTGCATGAATGTGTGCGTGTGTCTGTGGTGGTTGCCCTCATTGATTTTTTCTTTTCACTGAATTACATCTACAGCAGAGAGAGGACTGTCTGCCTGGCTGTATGAGTACCTAGTGTCTCAATGTACGCATGGTGTCTCAATCATTACTCTCATTCATCAGCAGGCATTTGCTGAAGAGGTGGAAGGTACTCGTCAATCCTCTTTATTTATGTAATTTTCCTCTCTGTCTCTGTCTCTGTCTCTGTCTCTGTCTCTGTCTCTCTCTCTCTCTCTTTTTCTCTTTCTCTCTCTCTCTCCCTATTCATTGTTTATGTGACATTGAACAAGTCACCTAATCCTACTACAATATTGAAAGGTTTGTACCGCCTACGTAAAAGCGGTTTCCTGCAACCTCATCAAAGGGTGAGGTCAAATTGAAGCTGAAGGCCTGTAAACCTTGTTGATCCGGAGGCTATACCATGAGCATACACAAATCTATACACTGCTAAGTTGAATAAAATCGTCTGCTGTGTGTGATACACTGTAGACACTGATTGTGTCATAGGTATCATTGGGCAGTCATGGGTGAGCGGTTAGGGCGTCAGACTTGCATCCCAGAGGTTGCCGGTTCGACTCCCGACCCGCCAGGTTGGTGGGGGGAGTAATCAACCAGTGCTCTCCCCCATTCTCCTCCATGACTGAGGTACCCTGAGCATGGTACTGTCCCACCGCACTGCTCCCCATGGGGCCGCCACTGAGGGCAGCCCCCTTGCACAGGTGAGGCATAAATGCAATTTCGTTGTGTGCAGTGTGCTGTGGAGTGCTGTGTCACAATGTCAATGGGAGTTGGAGTTTCCAATGGGCTTTCACTTCACTTTCATAGGTAGAGCTTGGTCAACAAGCTGGCTGACTCAATTGGG
>NC_085871.1:38848658-38868658 GCF_034702125.1 Engraulis encrasicolus
CTTGCTTGTAAGGTCACTGCATCTCTCAAGGGAATGGATGTGAACGTCACCGCTTGCCCTGTGTGACATCTACAACAGCACACTGTGTCCCCAGGGCCTGTCAAAACCCATGGCACAGCTAAATATGTCAATACCACACAGCTATACCCGCCAGACTTACTGTATATATGGGGAGGACACTGTACTTGTATACTATGCAGAGGACAGAAATGGGCATGGGCACAAATTAGGACACAAAGCCCATTTGGGAAACTCCAACTCCCAGTGTCATTGTGACACAGCACTCCACAGCACACAAGTGATCACTGCACACACTGCACACAACGGAATTGCATTTATGCCTTACCCGTGCAAGAGGGCAGCCCTCAATGGCGGCCCCAAGGGAGCAGTGTGGCGGGACAATACCATGCTCAGGGTACCTCAGTCATGGAGGAGGATGGGGGAGAGCACTGGTTAATTACTCCCCCCACCAACCTGGCGGATCGGGACTCGAACCAGCAACCTTTGGGATACAAGTCTGACGCCCTAACCGCTTACCCATGACTGCCCAGGCACGCAGGAAATGCAGATTCTCCCCATTTTACCTCATGATCAAATTATTACTATTATAAAATGCTTCTGCTTGGGATTAAGCACGATTATTCACAGGATTAATGTTGAAAAAGCAATGCAACTCACAATGGGGCTGAGTAACTGAATGTGATGTTATTTATATGCATGTTGTGCCTGTTGCCATGGACTTCTGATTTGATTAATCTTATTTATAAACAGCTGCGGAAAAAAAAAATTGAGAGACCACTTAAAAATGTTCAGTTTGTCTGACTTTTGTGTAAAACAAGCATAATTGTTTCATTCTAGAAACTACAGACAACAATTTTTCTTCCGAATTTCGAATGAAAAAATCACGACTGGTCTAAATAACACAAAAGATGCAATATTTTCAGATCTCAAAAGAGGAAAAGAAAACAACACACTCACACAAACACAAACACACTCACACACACACACACACACACACACACACACACACACACACACACACACACACACACACACACACACACACACACACACACACACACACACACATACACACTTAACCATAGTCTGAGATGAACAAGGAATTTTAGTGTTTCCTCATATACTTTCCGTATTTAATTGAAATGTCAGCCACTTCAAACCAATCCACAGTCCATTATCGGCCCTATGATTGGCCAGTTTTAGGCTGCCAATCCTCAAATGATTCTTTGATTCAGTCACAAATACTTATTTTGCAATCGCTTGGCCTATGTTTTATCCAGTAATGATTCACTCACTCTCTCTCTCTCTCTCTGAATCTCTCATCTCTCTCTCTCTCTCTCTCTCTCTCTCTCTCTCTCTCTCACTCTCTGAATCTCTCATCTCTCTCTCTCTCTCTCTCTCTTTCTCGCACTCTCTCTCTCTCTCTCTCTCTCTCTCTCTCTCTCTCTCTCTCTCTTTCTCGCACTCTCTCTCTCTCTCTCTCTCTCTCTCTCTCTCTCTCTCTCTCTCTCTCTCTCTCATATTATGGTAAGTATGATTATCTTGAACACAACATCAGCAGAACCAACATGACATTTCTGAAAACCTGCTTATCTGTATTCACGCTTTTCTGTAAACCCATGACCAGGGCCGGATTAACACACAGGCTAGATATGGCTGCAGCCTAGGGCCCCCCATCTGTATGGAGGCCCCAATTAGCCAAAAGTGAAAACGTGCAGAATTGTGGCAAAATGCAATGTTGAAAATTGTTTCTGTCTTGTTGAGTGCAGTTTTGTTTCTATTTAATACTGCTCTTCACAGTTGGTAGACATGTCATTCTTAATGTAATTCCTAGCTCGTCATTATGACACTGTCCATGTACATTTGTCATGAAATTTGGCCTCCGGGGGGCCCCACAGCAACCTGTAGCCTAGGGGCCCCAGCGCATCTTAGTCCAGCCCTGCCCATGACTGCCTTCAGTATTTCGGTAACACTTTACAATAAGGGTACATGAATACTATTGGAATTATGTTGGAAGTAATGTATGATTTATAGTTAATTAACACATGACCTATGTATGCATTGATGGTTAGTATACTAGTAATGAGAATGGAGTCCTGCTTGGAATCATAATGACCCACTATTAACTAATTGTGCAAATCAAAGGTGAATTCATGGTGTGAGTTCCAAGTGTTAATATACCATGTATTAACACTGCTGATAACACTGTTGTTAATATATCATGTGTCCAACTGTTAATATATTGTGTATTAACACTGCTGTAACAATGCCAGATCGTGGGGAGACTGGGGTAAGATGAGCCACTTTTTACATTTTTCGTCACAGCTAAGCGATGAAGGCGTATTCGGTTAACATTTTCACATCATACCAAATTTCAAAGTGTCCTGATACTATTAGAGCAAAAACTAATTGATAAACTGTCATGGTTAAAATGATATTGCCTTTTAAAAATATTTTTTCCGGTGGCTCATCTTACCCCTTGTTATGGGGTATGGTGAGCCACTGCTTGGGGTAAATTGAGTCCAGGCAAAAATCTCAGCTAAACAAGTTTTATTTATTATAACAAATGTAACTAATGAATCTATGAAATAAAACAACTAAAGCAACAGAACTATGCCAAAAAATACATATTGTGGGCCCTTACAGCTTTGTTTGAATACAATGGCGAACAATGCAGAGTGAAATGTAGAAAAAAAGTTAATATTATTGTTTGAATTGGCTGAAACATGCATAAAGTCATTAATCTCAACTCACCTGGGTATGATATGAAAGAAATTATCTGATTATGCTGAAATATCATAACATGTTTTTCAACCATTATGCATCCCATTAGGATAAGCGGCTCATCTTACCCCATCTCAAAAGGCTCACCTTACCCCATGCCAAAATTATGTAAATAAATGCTCATAAAATTATCATACAAGTGCAAAAAGACTGAAAATATCACTCATATAGTAGCTTATTACGTAACATTTCATACATGATGAGACCAGAAATTGTTCTATTTTTGTTTTCTCTAAATCATCCATGTTTTGATTATACATTGAATTCACTTAAAGAGCGAAAACACTCATGTTCACATATATCTCTTGCCAAATTTGGTACATGCTTCACTTTTTCACAGGTGTTAGAAAAGGATTTCCACCACCTTAGAATGTGGTGACATGTTAAAATGTATTCACCTTTTTCGAGAAAAAGGGGGTGGCTCACCTTACCCCGTGGCTCACCTTACCCCACTCTGGCCAGAGATCATTTCCCACTTCACATTCTTGTGACCAGCCGCAGTCATTTGTAATATTAATATACAAGCTATATCATATTATGTCCCATGTGTCAAGGTCTGCTTGCTGAAAGGGGAAGGGGGGGGGGGGGGTATTATTGGGTAGGCCTTCGTCTAAGATGATCTTGTAACCAGCACCACACAAGTAATATTTTTCTGTATGAGGTCATATCTAAAGTAATGATTAATTAATGTATTATTTAACAACATATTTGGAGTCATAATAGAAGTCATGATGACTATGGCATTAGTTAATGTATAAAGAAGAGATATTCCAAGTGTGTTAATATATACTCACAAAAGATTTTACGCTTAACTACTGAATCTTTGCCCCTTATTCTGCGGTCATGACATGATAATGAGTACTATAGCATTAGCTAATGCATGAAGAAGTGATATTCAGAATATGTTACTATGTACTCAGAGAAGAACTTCTGATTAACTAACATTATCAATAAAAACACCAGTTTGTGTACAAATTTTAATAAGCAAAAATGTTAAACAAGGGATCACACAATAACATACCACAGGCTTACATACATTTATCCAGAGAGAGAGAGAGAGAGAGAGAGAGAGAGAAAGCGACAGACAGACAGACCGACCGACCGACCGACCGACCGACCGACCGACCAACGCGCACACACACACACACACACACACACACACGCACACACACACACAGCCATTCTCCTGAAAATGTCCAAAAGATGAATCCATGGTTTACAGATGCAGAGCAAGATGCATTGTCCTATATGAAACTCGGAAAGTCCAAGTTGCATGGTCCACAGAGAAAGCTGGGGTTGACATACTGGGAGGCGCGCAAGGTGTTTGGATCCGCAAACTACTGACAGTGGTTCACTGTGAAGTGCCTGTAGCCTGTCGCAGTCAATGCACTCCTGTAAGTGCCCCATTGGTCACTGATGACGGTGGTTCCCGGACGCACTTGTTTAACCACACCAGCCACAAGACAGGATGTTTCTGGCGGTCACCTACTCCTAATATTCTTAATACCCACTTTTTCCGTCGCCATGTTGCACCGGCCCTTCTGTGGTGATACTGTAAATACACAAGAGAGTAAAGTAAGTGAGTAAGTAAGTACATTTTACTTAAAAAGCAAATAAAACAGTACAAAACTGACCAAAGTGATACAGATATTAAAAGGAGAAGGGAACAATGTCAGATAAAATCCATGCAGCTTGGCCTGCAAGTTTTTTTTTAAATATGCAGCACCATGGGTGACATCATCAAAGCTTAAGGTGGTCCAACAACATGTTGCTGTACTGCTTCACAGTGGTACCTCTCCAGCCCCCCAGGGGAGGTTGAGATGGCTGCGGTGCTTAGTTGCCTTTAGGGGGCATTAGTCTACTTTATTTTTTCAATACTAACGGGGACGTTGGCAGGCTTATGATGAGGTCAAGGGGGTTTTGGGAGGCTCACCTTGCTTTTATTAAGGAAACAACTTTCATCAATAGCTGCAAACTCTCAACGATCTCCAACCATTTGACCATGGCGTCTTATGTGGGCATTTATTGCATGATTGCAAATCCATCCGACTGTTCCAGCCATCTCTGACCGTGTCCGGGAACTCCTCGCAACTCCATCCTGCATCATGTCACTCTTTCTAAGCACAAAACCTGAAAGAAACTGACCAAAGGCAGAATAGAAAAAATAATTAAACATATAGTCAGTAGACAACACAGCACTGTAGTCTAAAATTCCCTTGTAAAGACAGTATAACCCCTTCATATTAAACTATTAGAGGCAATTTCTGGCAATATCATTTCTAAAGAAAAAGTTTATGTAGTTTAGGACACTACATCTACATCTTGAGAAATGGCCGCCACATTGAATTATCTTGTGGTCAGTGTTTTTTTTTTCCTGAAGTGTGACCCTTAGAGAATATTTCAGCTAAATTCCATGTCTTTACACCAAAGTAAGTGGCTTTTACAGTAACTATTAGTAGCAGAGACGGCCATCTGAAAAATGGGCGCCATACTGACTTTAAGTGTGGCCAACATTTTTTTTTTCCTAAAAAGTGACCCTCAGATAGTATTTCAGTCATATTGCATTTTTTAACCAAAGTAAATGGTTTTATACTAACCATTCAATAGCAGTGGCAGCCATCTTGGAAAATGCTGCCTATATTACAATGTTGTGTGGCCCGCTTTTTTATTAAAGAAAGTGACCCTCAGAAAGTATATTTGACAAATTCCATGCATTTATACCAACGTGTATGACTATGTCACTAAGCTGCTCTAGTACATCTAACAGAAATTCACCCCTTTCAACTCCCCTCCACAGGCACACACAGAAGTCATAAGTCCATTGGAGAGGAGTTCTGCCAGTTCTACTCTACTGGCTGGTAATCTTATTTGCTACTGGTTTGTCAAATTATTACGCTTCCAAAAGTGACCACTGGGGGGCTTAAATACAGTATATTATATTGCAATTCAGTGGTAAGGCATGGCAAGCCACCTCTTCAAACAAGTTTTCTTGACTGGGATGTGCACGACAGGCTGCTAGGCCTAATGGAACAACACCATAGATTTCATTTCTACAGGCTTGCAATCTGTCTTGGTCTCACTAGGCTAAAAACAGAGATCCAGAAACGCAACAGAAGCATATTGTCTTTCTTGTATTTTACTTAATATGTTTTTGTGAAAATGATAGACAAACACATAGGCCTACAAAACATGTATCAAAGTTTCTAAGCTTAAATGAAGAACCATGAATTACTGTAGCTGAGTTGCACCAAGTGATTGCTCAGTCATTATCCAAACTACTTCGTTTTAATTGGAATGTTGAAGTTACTAAAATTAATATATGAACTACCAGCATGAAATACACTACAAATGAGATGAATTATTCAAAATAAAGTACTCACAGGAGCTGCTTGAACAAGCACGTTGTAGGGGTGGCAAAGAGAGCTGTCGGCATCGTTGTGGCACGGTCGAAATGGCTACAATAACACTTCCGCTCGTAACTTCCTGTTCAAATCTTTTGTCAAAATAAAAGTCACGAATAGCTTGGCGATTACATTAGTTTTACCACAACCGTAAATGCTGCTGACTATTGCATATAATGAAAATCTAAATTATGCATTTCGATTTTCCTTTCATGCAATGTGCACTATTTACAATTGTGGTAGAACTAATGTAATTAAAAAGCTATTCGTGACTTGTATTGTGAGTTGAACAGGAAAGTGAGAAGGCGTTGTTGTAGCCATTTTGGCCATGCTACAACGATGCAGACAGCTCTCTTTGTCACTCCTACAACGTGCTTGTTCAAACAACACATGTAAGTACTTTATTTTGCACAATTCGTCTTATATGTAGTGTATTTCATGCGGGTAGTTCATATATAAATTTTAGTAGCTTAAAAATTCCAATTAAAACCAAGTAGTTTGGATAATGGCTGAGCAAACACTTGGTGCAACTCAGCTACAGTAATTCATGGTTCTTCATTTAACAGCTATGATACATGTTTTGTAGGTTTATGTGTTCGTTTATCAATTTCACAAAAATGATTCAGTATAATAGGCCTACAAGAAAGACAATATGCTGCTGTGGTGTTTCCAGATCTCTGTTTTTAGCCTAGTGAGGCCAATAGAAATTGCTAGCCTGTAGAAATGAAATCTATGTCGTTCCATTATCTCAACCTGTAGTGCACATCCCAGCAAAAAATAAAAAATAAAATAACATGTTTGAAGAGGTGTCTTGCCATGCCTTACCATTGAAATGCAATACTGTATTTAAGCCCCTAGTGGTCACTTTTGGTAGCATAATTTGACAAACCAGTAGCAAATAAGAACACTACCAGCCAGTGGAATGGAACTGACATAACTCCTCTCCAATGGACTTGTGACTTCTATGTGTGCCTGTGGAGTGGAGTTGAGAGGAGTGAATTTCTGCTAGATCTACTAGAGCAGCGTAGTGACATAATCGTACACTTTGGTATAAAAGCATGGAATTTGGCAAATCACTCTAAGGGTCCCTTTTTGAATAAAAAAGCTGGCCACACAAAATTGTAATATAGCCGGCATTTTTCAAGATATCTGCCACTGCTATTAAAGGGTTATAAAACCCTTTACTTTGGTTAAAAATGTAAATGGCTGAAATATTCTCTACGGTTCACTTTTTAGAAAAAAAAATGCTGGCCTCACTTAAAGTCAATATGGCACCCATTTTTCAAGATGGCCGTCTCTGCTACTAATGGTTACTGTAAAAGCCACTTACTTTGGTATAAAGACATGTAATTTAGCTGAAATACTCTCTAAGGGTCACACTTCAGGGGAAAAAAATCACTGGGCACAAGAAAATTCAGTATGGCGGCCATTTCACAAGATGTAGATGTAGTGTCCTAAACTCCATACACTTTTTCTTTAGAAATGATATTGGCAGAATTTGCCAGTAATAGTTTAATGTGAATGGGGTTATACTGTCTTTACGAGGGAATTTTAGACTACAGTGCTGTGTTGTCTACTGACCATATGTTTAATTATTTTTTTATATTCTGCCTTTGGTCAGTTTCTTTCAGGTTTTGTGCTTTAGGCAGAGTGACATGATGCAGGATGGAGTTGCGAAGAGTTCCAGGACATGGTCAAAGATGGCTGGAACAGTCGGATGGATTTGCAATCATGCAATAAAGGCCCACATGAGACGCCATGGTCAAATGGTTGGAGATCGTTGAGAGTTTGCAGCTATTGATGAAAGTTGTTGTAATAATAGCAAGGTGAGCCTCCCAACGCCCCCTTCTCTTCATCATGAGCCTCCCAACACCTACTTGACCTCATCATAAGCCTGCAAACGCCCCACTTAGTATTTAAAAAATTAAGTAGACGAATTCCCCCTAAAGGCAACTAAGCACCGCAGCCATCTCAACCTCCCCTGGGGGGCTGGAGAGGTACCACTGTGAAGCAGTACAGCAACATGTTGTTGGACCACCTTAAGCTTTGATGTCACCCATGGTGCTGCATATTTTAAAAAAAACTTGCAGTCAAGCTGCATGGATTTTATCTGACATTGTTCCCTTCTCCTTTTAATATCTGTTCATCATTTTGGTCAGTTTTGTACTGTTTTATTTGCTTTTTAAGTAAAATGTACTTACTTACTCACTTACTTTACTCTCTTGTGTATTTACAGTATCACCACAGAAGGGCCGGTGCAACATGGCGACGGAAAAAGTGGGTATTAAGAATATTAGGAGTAGGTGACCGCCAGAAACATCCTGTCTTGTGGCTGGTGTGGTTAAACAAGTGCGTCCGGGAACCACCGTCATCAGTGACCAATGGGGCACTTACAGGAGTGCATTGACTGCGACAGGCTACAGGCACTTCACAGTGAACCACTGTCAGTAGTTTGCGGATCCAAACACCTTGCGCGCCTCCCAGTATGTCAACCCCAGCTTTCTCTGTGGACCATGCAACTTGGACTTTCCGAGTTTCATATAGGACAATGCATCTTGCTCTGCATCTGTAAACCATGGATTCATCTTTTGGACATTTTCAGGAGAATGGCTGTGTGTGTGTGTGTGTGTGTGTGTGTGTGTGTGTGTGTGTGTGTGTGCGTGCGTGCGTGCGTGCGTGCGTGCGTGCGTGCGTGCGTGCGTGCGTGCGTGCGTGCGTGCGTGCGTGCGTGCGTGCGTGCGTGCGTGCGTGCGTGCGTGCGTGCGTGCGTTGGTCTGTCTGTCTGTCGCTTTCTCTCTCTCTCTCTCTCTCTCTCTCTCTCTCTGGATAAATGTATGTAAGCCTGTGGTATGTTATTGTGTGATCCCTTGTTTAACATTTTTGCTTATTAAAATTTGTACACAAACTGGTGTTTTTATTGATAATGTTAGTTAATCAGAAGTTCTTCTCTGAGTACATAGTAACATATTCTGAATATCACTTCTTCATGCATTAGCTAATGCTATAGTACTCATTATCATGTCATGACCGCAGAATAAGGGGCAAAGATTCAGTAGTTAAGCGTAAAATCTTTTGTGAGTATATATTAACACACTTGGAATATCTCTTCTTTATACATTAACTAATGCCATAGTCATCATGACTTCTATTATGACTCCAAATATGTTGTTAAATAATACATTAATTAATCATTACTTTAGATATGACCTCATACAGAAAAATATTACTTGTGTGGTGCTGGTTACAAGATCATCTTAGACGAAGGCCTACCCAATAATACACCCCCCCCCTCCCCTTTCAACAAGCAGACCTTGACACATGGGACATAATATGATATAGCTTGTATATTAATATTACAAATGACTGCGGCTGGTCACAAGAATGTGAAGTGGGAAATGATCTCTGGCCAGAGTGGGGTAAGGTGAGCCACGGGGTTCTCGAAAAAGGTGAATACATTTTAACATGTCACCACATTCTAAGGTGGTGGAAATCCTTTTCTAACACCTGTGAAAAAGTGAAGCATGTACCAAATTTGGCAAGAGATATATGTGAAAATGTGTTTTTTTGCTCTTTAAGTGAATTCAATGTATAATCAAAACATGGATGATTTAGAGAAAACAAAAATAGAACAATTTCTGGTCTCATCATGTATGAAATGTTACGTAATAAGCTACTATATGAGTGATATTTTCAGTCTTTTTGCACTTGTATGATAATTTTATGAGCATTTATTTACATAATTTTGGCATGGGGTAAGGTGAGCCTTTTGAGATGGGGTAAGATGAGCCGCTTATCCTAATGGGATGCATAATGGTTGAAAAACATGTTATGATATTTCAGCATAATCAGATAATTTCTTTCATATCATACCCAGGTGAGTTGAGATTAATGACTTTATGCATGTTTCAGCCAATTCAAACAATAATATTAACTTTTTTTCTACATTTCACTCTGCATTGTTCGCCATTGTATTCAAACAAAGCTGTAAGGGCCCACAATATGTATTTTTTGGCATAGTTCTGTTCTTTAGTTGTTTTATTTCATAGATTCATTAGTTACATTTGTTATAATAAATAAAACTTGTTTAGCTGAGATTTTTGCCTGGACTCAATTTACCCCAAGCAGTGGCTCACCATACCCCATAACAAGGGGTAAGATGAGCCACCGGAAAAATATTTTTAAAAGGCAATATCATTTTAACCATGACAGTTTATCAATTAGTTTTTGCTCTAATAGTATCAGGACACTTTGAAATTTGGTATGATGTGAAAATGTTAACCGAATACGCCTTCATCGCTTAGCTGTGACGAAAAATGTAAAAAGTGGCTCATCTTACCCCAGTCTCCCCACGATCTGGCATTGTTACAGCAGTGTTAATACACAATATATTAACAGTTGGACACATGATATATTAACAACAGTGTTATCAGCAGTGTTAATACATGGTATATTAACACTTGGAACTCACACCATGAATTCACCTTTGATTTGCACAATTAGTTAATAGTGGGTCATTATGATTCCAAGCAGGACTCCATTCTCATTACTAGTATACTAACCATCAATGCATACATAGGTCATGTGTTAATTAACTATAAATCATACATTACTTCCAACATAATTCCAATAGTATTCATGTACCCTTATTGTAAAGTGTTACCAGTATTTCTCCCATTCTTTCACCTCCATAATGCACATCTTCCACCAGCCACTATACTCTCAGCGCTTATCTAAATGTATGGGGATTTCAGCTGCTGATATGGAAAATGGCCACCGTCTCTCTCTCTCTGTCTCTCTGTCTCTCTCTCTCTCTCTCATAGCAGCACACATATGGTGGCACCAGATTAGCAAAATGACTTACACTCGGAGGTAAAGAGGCTTTAAGTTCTCGCGAATACGCTTAAATTAGACTTAATCGTTCCCCCCACAGCAGTGTGAGCGAGCATAACAGCCCTGAGTGAGTTGTGAAGCAAGGGGACGATAAATAAGGAATTTACATGCTGCTTAATCCACTGCTGTGTGGCGTGAACATTGTATTTATAGGCGAAATCCAAAGCCCGAATGGACATGCTATTCCCATTAAAATAAGAATCCGGGCTATGCTGCGTTTAAGTGTCTGTATTACTCCCACTACCTGGGGCATTCCTTCTGAGGGTGCCAGCAGGGAAGCCGACAAGGGGAGACATTGTCCCAATCCCATGGAGAGATGGGGCCCAAAACTGGGTCCTCATTACATTGCATGTATTGGGTGAGGGGGCCCTTTCAGATGACTTTGTCCCCTGGCCCAGCCTAAGTTGTCAGCGTCCCTCAGTGCCAGATACAGTCAAAGTAGCTAACGTAGGTACCTGTAACTGTGTTTTTGTGTTGTGGTTTGGGTCTCAGCTGACACCATACGCTCAAAATACTCAAAGCAAAACTTCCATTAGTGGGCTGTGAGTCAGTTGGACATTTCTGTCAGGAAATAGGCAGTACTATAATCCTCTGAATCTTACTTTGCTAACTGTGCACTAAAAGCCGCCCTGGGAGCATAAGAAGAGCTCTTTTCCAAAACGCTATATCTACCATTTTTGACTTTTTGCATTTTAATATTGGAATTGACTGTTAAGAAGTACTATCATCTATGTGTGAATTCTTGCCATTGAAATGTTTTGAGAACATACTTTTAAACCTCTATAAAAATGCATTTTGCAATACAATTCAATGGAATTCCCAAAACAAAAATGTCAATTTCCCAACATTCTATAAAATGGATATATCTCATTTTGGAAAAGAGCTCTTCATTTTTTGTGTGTCCGTAAGACCAGGGGTCAATCATATACAGGATTCAGTTGGACTGTGCCTCTGCTTTTTGGCAATACCCTGTTTTTTATTTTTGCTAACTGTGCACCAAAGTCGCCCTGGGAGCATTTGCTGTGCGTCCATAAGACCAGGGGTCAATCATATATAGGATTCAGTTGGACTGTGCTCCGGCTTCTTGGCAATATCCAACTGTAGTGAATATGAATTGTAAAGCATGTGATGGGTGCGACCTATTGCGACTACCCAGAAGAAGCTCATTGAATAAAGATGGAAAAATAAAGTACCAAAACAGGAGGGAAAAGAAAAGTAGGAATAGACAAAGAGAGAAAAGAAACAGTGAGATGTCACATGGCAGAGTGACAGTGGAAAACATGTGAAGGACAAAGTGAACATGTGACAAGAGTGAGAGCAAGAAAGAGTGAAACCTAATGACAAGGGTCCTATAGTAGCAATAGCAAATAGCTATTGCAAATTCTGAAAGAAAAGATATAGCTGGTATAACGTCATCTAGGTAGTGAGAAAGAAGAAATAGAGCACTGGTCAGTTCTTGGCAGTATTTCTTGCCATATTATAGAACCACTTCCACCTTCGCCTGCAAAAAAGAAATATATTTTCTTTCTTCTCTTTCCTTTCCCTCTCTTTCTGCCCTTTCATAGATACTGACAATAAATGCCGGTGTGCAATGGCCTACATTATGTAGGGCCTATGCATTCAATGCCATATACCGGACATATTGTGCATGAATGTTTTCTTTATACTTCAAAGGAGAAAGGCTGTTTGTCTCTGCGTCTTTTCAATTAATGAAAAGGGTCCTATAGTAGGAATAGACAAAAAAGCTATTGTAAATCCGGAAAGAAAAGATATAGCCAGCATAATGTCGTCTCTGTAAAGAAAAACAAGAAATAGAGCACTGGTCAGTAGCCTATTTGCCATTTTGCAGTATTTGCCATCTTATAGAAACACTTCCACCTTTACCTGCACAAAAGAAATATATTTTCTTTCCTCTCTTTCCTTTCCCTATTTTCCTGTCCTTTCATAGACACAGACAATGCAATGATCTACCTGTAAGGCCTAAACATTCAAGGCCATAGGAATTCTTCACCATACAGTATACCGGACATATTGTACATGAGTGTTCTGTTTATACTTCACAGGACAGGACTGTTTTGTCTCTGCGTCTTTTCAGTACATCTGTAAAACAGAATACACTTAGTAGAAGCTTTTATTCAAAGCAACTATCAGTTCTCTACAATTTTACAATACTCTTAGCCAAACAACATTATGCATCTCACTCAACCTACTGTTGTATTCCTGAATGACATTGAAGTGATATTAAAAGCGCAATGTGCCTCATTCAAAGGCTTCTCTTTTCAGAAATTGATCATTTCCCGACATTTTTCTCAAAGATGTAGAATTCAATCAAACCGGCGACACAGCAATCCGAAGACCAACACTTAAAACATTTGACACCAGCTATTATTTCATTTATATATGAATCAGTCCTCCCTCGCTTCCTCAATCCATCTACCCAAACATCCGAATATCATCCATCCATCCATCCATCCATCCATCCATCCATCCATCCATCCATCCATCCATCCATCCATCCATCCATCCAGTTTCAACAAGTCCCCTGTTGCCTTTCAGTTCTGTCGGCAATGAGGACACCCCCCCCCCACACACACACACACACAAAACACACACGAGCGAGGTGACTTACACCCATCTCTTGCTGCTGCTGCTGCTGCCCCATCTGTGTGTGTGTGTGTGTGTGTGTGTGTGTGTGTGTGTGTGTGTGTGTGTGTGTGTGTGTGTGTGTGTGTGTGCGTGTGCGTGTGTGTGTGCGGGTCTGAGAGAGAGAGAGAGAGAGACGGAGAGAAAGAGAAAGATAAAGAAAGAAAGAGAGAGAGAGAGAGAGAGAGAGAGAGAGAGAGAGAGAGAGAGAGAGAGAGAAATAGAATATGCTTTAATCATTAGGCTGTGCTTAATGAGCTTCGTTCCAAAACCCATCAGCGTAAAGAAGCCAAAGAAACGGTTTATTACAAAATTAGTACCAGCCTAGACACAGAGAAGAGAATTGAAATAATGCCATTGGATAATGAGACCGAGGGCTATTTGGAACAATGCTGCTCTCTATTTTTAATTACACGAAAACAAAGTCCTATGTCTCAAGGGACTGTCTGGGAGAAATGTCAAACACAATCTCTGTTTATTAAATGAATAAAAAATGACAAATGACGAAATAAAGTATGCCTGTATGTAGCCTATCAGGCATTGGGGCGTTTTAATGAAAATCATCCAGCAGCGTTAGCGTAGTGGTAAAAATAAATCTTGAAACCTCTGACCTTTTTTTGAACGCTTTGAAGAGGAGAGAGGTAGAAATAGTCATAAAAAAACATTAAAGACTACAAGGAGTGTGTAAAAAAAAATTGTCTGAGAAGAATGGAATGGAAGGGAGAGGGGGGAAAGAAAGAGCTGAGGCAAAGCAGGATGGATGCTGTATTTATAGATATGCAGATGTAGATATTTAGTGGGTCAAGTGAGGCAAAAAGAAAGGAAGACAAGAAGAAAGACAAAAAAAGTGTTGAGGTAGGGAAGGGGTGGCATGGTGGAAAGTTGAGTTGTGGAGCAGAACTCAGCAGGAGATAGCTACTTAGCAGGTACTTAAAAGCACCAAAGAAAGACTTGGACAGCATTGTGAACAATACAGAGAGAGAGAGAGAGAGAGAGAGAGAGAGAGAGAGAGAGAGAGACAGAGAGACAGAGAGAAAGAAAGAGCAAAAGAAAGAAAAAGAAAGAAAGAAAGAAAGACAGAAAGAAAGACAGAAAGAAAGAAAGAAAGAAGTAGAGAAGAGTAGAGTATCATTTATTGATCCCGAGGGAAAAAAGAAAGAAATAAATGAAAAGAATAGGAAAAGAAAATTTAAGGTGGAAAGGAGCAAAACACAGCAGGAGGCAGCAGTGGCAGGACTGATCCGATTTTAGAGAATTCTCTGAGCTGAGTCTTTCTTAGGAGTCTACTTAGAAGACTTTTTATTTTATTTTATTTTTTTTACCTTTGTTATGAGTCTTTCTTTGGAGTCTATCTTAGAAGACTTTTTTGTCTTTGTTATGAGTCTTTCTTGTGAAATTTTCATTCGCCAACTTGTGACAAGTCTTCTTCCTCAGGCCAAGGATTTTTCTTCTCTGTTGGAGCACTATGGTGGCATTTACTTACATTTCGCTTGGTTACATTCTTTAGAGATCCAATGCATACTATAACTGCATGTGAGAAACCATGTGTTAAGTAAGTACAGTACTTATTGATAAAGGCAACTGATGAACATGGTACCACAGAAAGACATGAAATTGACATGACAAATGAAGAAAAATAAATGGAAAAGACATTTTGCATTTCACCTCCATATTTTTTTTAAAAAGAGAGACATTTTGAACAAGCTAGAAAATGTGGTCCTGCTGTAGGCAGATATTGTAGGCCTGAAATAGACCCAATCCCAGATGGTGTTTCTCAGAGCAGGCATTGTCTTTATTAGAATTAGATAACATACTTGCTGTACTGCAGCACAGTATCCAAAAGAGAGATTACCGGTAGGTCTAAAAAGTATTACAGCTTTTTGCTATTCTATGGTCCTCCCTCTCTTTCTCTTTTGCTCTGTCTGTCTGTCTGTCTGTCTGTCTGTCTGTCTCTGTGTCTGAGAGAGTGAGATATTCACATGCTACTCCCACTGTTAGTCAGAGAAGCCCTGTGTTAAGAGAACGTATTGGCAAGACTTGACAAGACTGTGAATGTGTGGGCGTGTGTGTGTGCATGCTTGTGTGTGTGAATGCGTGCATGCGTGTGTGTGTGTGTGCGTGTGTGTTTGTGTGTAAGCAAATGTGCGTGGGTGCGCTCGTATGACTGAAGATTCTATTGTTCTGCATGTGACAGGCAAAGATGTTGTCGAGCATTGTTGTGTTTTCTTTGAAGAAAGCGTTCACGACTCCCTTTGAACAAAGATGTTTTCATCTCAATAGTGAACAATACTGTAGCAACGAGCAGAAGAGTTCTCTTCAGCAGACTAGACTACTTCACCACCTGACTGTGCGAGGAGTGTGTGTGTGTGTGTGTGTGTGTGTGTGTGTGTGTGTGTGTGTGTGTGTGTGTGTGTGTGTGTGTGTGTGTGTGTGTGTGTGTGTGTGTGTGTGTGCAGAAGAGTTCTCTTCAGCAGACTAGACTACAGTACATCCTGACCGTGCGAGGAGTGTGTGTGTGTGTGTGTGTGTGTGTGTGTGTGTGTGTGTGTGTTTGTGTGTGTGTGTGTGTATGTGTGTGTGTGCATGTGTGTGTTTGTATTTGTGTGGTTGTGTATGTGTGTGTGTCTGTGTGTGTGTGTCTGTCTGTGTGTGTGTGTGTGTGTGTGTGTGTGTGTGTGTGTGTGTGTGTGTGTGTGTGTGTGTGTGTGTGTGTATGTGTGTGTGTGTGTGTCTGTGTCTGTGTCTGTGTCTGTGTGTGTGTGTGTGTGTGTGTGTGTGTGTGTGTGTGTGTGTGTGTGTGTGTGTGTGTGTAACAAGCAGAAGAGTTATCTTCAGCAGACTAGATTACATCACCACCTGACTGTGCGGGGACTGGAGGCAGGGCCGCCAACAGCTTTTACTGGGCCCAGGACAAAGTCATCTGAAAGGGCCCCCCTACTAGGGCTGCACGATATTAGAAAAATATGCGATACACGATAACATGACTGTATACTGCGTTATCGATATTACTCGCGGTATTTAATATATACATATATTTTCCCCTCTCTACTTGCCATTCTACACTTTATCTTGTATAAAACAACTGAGAGCAAAGTTTTATTGCCAACATTATTTTTTATTAGGGAAAAACATGGCTAATATACAGCATCAAATTAAAATGTCAACATTTTTAATGCATTTTCTAACCTTCTCACCAAATTTCCTGTTATTAAAAATTAAAAACTATTTGCGATAGGTGCACAACTTTTGCGATATGTCTATCGCAAGCCGTGATATCGCGATATCGATACATTTTCGATATATCGTGCAGCCCTACCTCCTACACAATACATATGCAGTGTAATGGGGACCCAATTTTGGGCCCCCTATCTCCTTGGGACAATATACCTCTTTGTCCCCCCTTTTGTCGGCAGACCTGACTGTGTGAGGAGGAATGCATATTCACTGCAATTTCAGCTTCATGTGCAAATGTTTTTGTTGTTTTTTGTTGTGACAGGCAAAGATTTTGTCGAGCATTGTTGTGTTTTCTTTGAAGAAAGCATTCACGACTCCCTTTGAACAAAGATGTGACTGTGTGTGTGTGTGTGTGTGTGTGTGTGTGTGTGTGTGTGTGTGTGTGTGTGTGTGTGTGTGTGTGTGTGTGTGTGTGTGTGTGTGTGTGTGTGTGTGTGTGTGTGTGTGTGTGTGTGTGTGTGTCTGCAGAAGAGTTCTCTTCAGCAGACTAGACTACAGTACATCCTGACTGTGCGAGGAGTGTGTGTGTGTGTGTGTGTGTGTGTGTGTGTGTGTGTGTGTGTGTGTGTGTGTGTGTGTGTGTCTGTGTGTGTGTGTGTGTGTGTGTGTGTGTGTGTGTGTGTGTGTGTGTGTGCTAGTGTGTGTGTGTGTGTGTGTGTGTGTGTGTGTGTGTGTGTGTGTGTAACAAGCAGAAGAGTTCTCTTCAGCAGACTAGACTACTTCACCACCTGACTGTGCGAGGAGTGTGTGTGTGTGTGTGTGTGTGTGTGTGTGTGTGTGTGTGTGTGTGTGTGTGTGTGTGTGTGTGTGTGTGTGTGTGTGTGTGTGTGTGTGTGTGTGTGTGACTAGATTACATCACCACCTGACTGTGCGGGGACTGGAGGCAGGGCCGCCAACAGCTTTTACTGGGCCCAGGACAAAGTCATCTGAAAGGGCCCCCCTACTAGGGCTGCACGATATTAGAAAAATATGCGATACACGATAACATGACTGTATACTGCGTTATCGATATTACTCGCGATATTTAATATATACATATATTTTCCCATCTCTACTTGCCATTCTACACTTTATCTTGTATAAAACAACTGAGAGCAAAATTTTATTGGCAACATTATTTTTTATTAGGGAAAAACATGGCTAATATACATCACCGAATTAAAATGTCAACATTTTTAATGCACTTTCTAACCTTCTCACCAAATTTCCTGTTATTAAAAATGAAAAACTGTTTGCGATGCGTGCACAACTTTTGCGATATGTGTATCGCAAGCCGTGATATCGCGATATATATATCGTGCAGCCCTACCTCCTACACAATACATATGCAGTGTAATGGGGACCCAATTCTGGGCCCCCTATCTCCTTGGGCCCGTACTGGGACAATATACCCCTTTGTCCTCCCTTTTGTCGGCAGACCTGACTGTGTGAGGAGGGATGCATATTCACTGCAATTTCAGCTTCATGTGCAAATGTTTTTTTTGTCTTTTTTCATGTGCAAATGTAGTGTAGTGTATTTCTGCCTCACTTACATCATTGAAACAGTAGAGCTGGGTGATGTAGAATAAAATAATAAAATAAAGATTTGATTTGATGTCCTAATAGTTTGTATTTTGTCTCTTAAAGGGCAACTGCAGTATTTTCAACATTAAGCCTCTTTTCTGGGTCGCCTACGATATTTTAGAGTCCCCCTCACCGTTTTTTTGTTGTTGACTGCTGTCTCCCTTAATTGGCTATTACAGATTTGGTCTCAATTGGCTTTATAATGGCCGTCTATGGGCATGTCCAACTATGTTTTCAAAATCACCCTAAACATTTGTTTTCAAGACTGTGCAATTTACCAAGTGTTCAGGGGTATTGACAGTACCTTGGCCTTACACTACCCTCGTAATAATTTCATTTCCAGAGCAGGGTTGTAGTCAAGTTCACCTTTGTGGAGTACGAAAACAAGTTCAAGAACAGGGAGCTGATCCCAGAGCACCATGCCCAGACATAACATGGAGAGAATTTCTTAGACCGTCTTCTTAGATGTCTCGCAAGTCCAGACTAACAACTGATATAATAAAACACTTTTTAATGCTAAATTATATTATCTAGCATAAATCTGCCACCTGATGGATTATTTGATTACACTCAGCCAAGGCTGTTCATGGTAACTGTCCTTAATTTAATCACAACAAATAAATTAAGGCCAGCGATGAAATACAGCGTGGAGCCAGTAACTAACACACATGCGCGCGCGCGCAAGCACACACACACATACAGATACACACACAGACCTTTGTCTGCGTATTCCAATTATATAATGGGTAGAAATTGGATGGGTGAAAATGTATTAACGTCTGAGAGTCCTACAACTTGAGGAGTTTCTTTTCATTTCTTGACTTTAACTGCCTGTTATGCAGTGCTTGAAGTGGAAAAAAGTAGGTGCAAGAGCCCTGATCGTCCGAAAATACCATCCAAAAAGAAGTGCAGGAACCCTGATTTTCTACCACATGGAGTGACCATGTCCGTGACAGTGAAAATGAGGACGTAGTTTTGGACTGGGGGTTTGGGGGTCCTTCCCCGAGAAAATTAGCATTTCTTTAGATGCAATTTCATGCATTTTGATGCATTTTAATCAATTAGGCGTCCGGCTTAAAATCAGTGCAGGAACTCTGATGATGAAAATTAAGAGGTGAGGGAACTGAGTTCCCCTGAGTTCCCCCCCACTTCAGTCACTTCAAGCACTGCTGTTATACATAAGATTCTGTATGTTCCAAAATTCTGAACGATGTCTTTTTCATTTTTCATCATTTTTCATTTCATAACTTTATCATTTCATAACTTTAAGACATTTATGTCTGCAGCATTAACCCGGGTGCCTTGAACTGCATGGACGTTGCATTCAGGCTTTAGAAATTTTAGTTATATATCAAAAATGTAGGTATGTTGGGGCTGTATGAACTCATTCAAATGCAAGATGAGGGTCCTACCGTTGCAACCTTTGTTTTATGTGCTTTGGAGTCTGAGATATTTAAGTTTTTT
>NC_085871.1:38871158-38878658 GCF_034702125.1 Engraulis encrasicolus
CACGCGCACACGCACACACACACACACACACACACACTGGGCTGAAAGCGAAAGCAACTGAACAACCCCGGCAAGAACACTACAGTGTAATGTGGTTTTCCCATCAAACTCAATGAGCTGCTGGTTGCATGAGTTGTGCTATGATATGCAAATGCATGTGCTAAGATTATTTATTATTATGATAAAGTTACTGAATGAATTCATTTATTCAGAAAATATGCTGGACATGTTATGTAAGATGTACACTGCTCCAAATAATAAAGGGAACACCAAACCCAAAGCAATGTAACTTGCTACCAATCATATTGGTACTTCTGTGATATCAGCAATACTGACAGCCAGCTGCTTGGCTTAGTGGCTACGGTGTTTTCGCTTCGCAAATTTAACAATCCATGGGCATTAAATTAAAAATTAGATTAGAGCTCAGAAGCAAAATGGGTTACTACCTCCAAAAATAGAGTTATTTGTCATGTGGTGTCACAGACCATTTCTTTTTTTCCATCCTTTCGGTCTGATTTTAAGGTCACTTGGCTGGTACCACGAGGCGGTTTCGATCACCCACTGAAGTTACTCAGCTCGTGGTCCTCATCCAAGATGACACATCAACGTGTGCTGATGCAGGAGGCTTTGATGTGTCCACCAGCACAGTGTTCAGAACATGGTGGGTACAAGTCCACCAGTACACCAGGGGGCATGGAGGAGCAGGACATATGATCATTTACAACCTAGCAGTGGGATTGCAATTTCCTTGCTTGTGCCAGGTGGCACAGAAAAAAACCCACTATCTTAGCCCTGCAAAATAAGGACAGTAAGGGGTCTTACACACCAGGGCGGTAAAGCGTCGCGGAACGGCCGTGTTTTTTACCGGCGTGGGTGAAAATACATTGAAACATATCTGTCCTTACACACGTCCTTACGTCCCGCGACCGTTCCGTTCCGCCTTGGTATGTTTTGGCCCTAACAGGTCACCGATGTGCATGTTTCTGCTCAAATGGTCAGAATGTAGGACCTATGCTTACAGAGAGAGCGATTTGAGAACAGCAAAATTCATACATTCACCCAGGGCCGCTGACAGTGATGGCTAGGCCCAGGACAAAGTCATCTGAAGGGGCCCCTTATCCAATACATACAATATAATGGGGACCCCATTCTGGGCCCACTGTCGCCACAGGCCCGGAACAATATACCCCTTTCAGAGGGCCTGCATTCATCATTGGAGTCCTGTGCCCTATGTACTGTGCCCATGTGTGTGTGTGTGCGAGCACTATGTTTGCACTGTGTGTCAAAAAACAACTCTAAGATGTAATTTTGTCTGCTGCAATTTCACTTCAAAGCTCATCTCTCTCAGCTTCTTTCCATCCCTCAGGAAATATATTCTCACCGTTTTTCCATCACCACACCATTTGTGGCATCAACCAGCTATATTAGGACTATGATTGACAGGACGGTTATGTACGTATAACCCCCACACAGTTACAGTATGTACTCATAACCCTCACAATTGTATTTTTCTTCTCACTCCATGTCTCTTTTTTCTCTTTCTTTTCATCTGTCTGTCTCGTTCTCTCTCCTTTTCTTGACGGCAAGATGCATGTCACAGTTTGTGTGTGTGTGTGTGTGTGTGTGTGTGTGTGTGTGTCCATGTGCACACGTGCATCTGTGTGTGTGTGTGTGTGTGTGTGTGTGTGTGTGTGTGTGTGTGTGTGTGTGTGTGTGTGTGTGTGTGTGTGTGTGTGTGCGTGAATGTGCGCGCCCATACGTGCGTGTGTGTGTTTTGCGTTCTTTTGTAAGAGCCTACTACTAGACGGCAGCACGATACAATCAGCATTGAATGACATGTTACACGCGCACACATTGAACACTGAACATTGCGCATCGAACGGCGTGTCACAGCTGTGCATGTTTGTTTTTCTTCACTGATATGTCTATGTGTCTCGCTCTCAGGCTCTTGGCTGCTATCCAATTCTGTGTGTGTTTGTGTGTGTGTGTGTGTGTGTGTGTGTGTGTGTGTGTGTGTGTGTGTGTGTGTGTGTGTGTGTGTGTGTGTGTGTGTGTGTGTGTGTGTGTGTGTGTGTGTGTGTGTGTGTGTGTGTGTGCAGGGCCGCTGACAGCATTGCCCGAGCCCGGGACAAAGTCATCTGAAAGGGCCCTAACCCACACAATACATATGCAATGCAATGAGGACCCGATTCTGGGCCCCCTCTCTCCCTGGGCCCGGGACAACTGACCCATTTGCCCCCCTATCAGCTTCCCTGTGTGTGTGTGTGTGTGTGTGTGTGTGTGTGTGTGTGTGTGTGTGTGTGTGTGTGTGTGTGTATGTGTGTGTGCGTGCGCGCGCGCGCGTGTGTGTGTGTGTGTGTGTGTGTGTGTGTGTGTTTGTGTGTGTGTGTGTGCACGTCTCTGTGTGTGTGTGTGTGTGCGTGCGCGCGCGTGTGTGCATGGGTGCGTGTGCGTGCGTGCGGTCCTGTGTATTTTTTACCGCCACATGATATGCTAAATGAAACTTGGCGGCTGCCTACTCCTATGTTTATGCGATAAAGTGGCCGGGCTGAAATGCAATCAGAGTAGCCATTGATTTCACACCGCTGTGCAAGCCTACAGCCATACATAGTGTCTAGCGTAGCCTATACAGTGATTTGTACCACAGTCCAATCTAGAGTGTTTCATACCGTACAACACTGTATGTAAAGGGTGATATTAAAAGTGGAAAAGTGGATCACACTTGGGTTTTTCTTTTCTTCTTTTTATTACATAGTAGCAGAAGATTAGATTGTTGCAACAGCCGAAACGTTTGTCTATTCTTGAAGACGCTGACAAAGGTAACAGCTAAAACGTTTGTCTATCTATGCTGCTACCTATGTACAAAAATGGAAAATTAAAAAGAAGAATATTAGAACTAGAGTACCATCCACTTTTTCACCTTCCAAGTTATTCAAGTGGAGACGCATCACACGGAGGAGCGCAGTGTATCTGAACTACTATGGTGATATTAAAGCAAGCCTACCAAGACCTTTTATATCTAGTGGACAAGTACTATTTTACCACCTAATAAACATTTCTAAACCTAGGGCTCTGATGTCAAAACACATTCTGGAAAAACTAATTCATGACAATGTTTACTCCACGTGCCACCCACTTTGCCTCCTTGCAACTCTGGGAAATAGTAGGCTGGCACAGCCGTGAGGAAGAAGCCAGAGACGACTACTAATTTCCTAAACGAACACCAATTGTTTACATTTAACAACGAAGTGCAAAAGGAGTGAATATAAACAAGCAAAATGTTGGTTGTGCAATGTGTACAGCAGCACTATTACAGAAGATTAGGACTTGGCAACAATGCAATTTGCATCTGAAGGCAATTACACAACATAATCGTTGGTCAGGATAGGAGGACTAAATAAAATGGTAGTGAGAGTTACGGGGTGAGCCCTGTGTGCTGTGTGGATAAAGCTCTGCTGTCTCTGCTCTTCTCTCCAGAGTCCTTTGTCTCTACCTCGTTCGTTAATTAAGAAAACAACTGGGTAGTCTTCACAGTGTGTCGAAGCAGCACAGGAGCACATTATTTGTGCACGCGCGCACGCACGCATGCACGCACACACACACGCACACACACACGCACGCACGGACGCACGCGCACACACACACACACACACAGACACACACACATTTGGCTTTGCCTCATACCAAAGTCAGTTCCTCCAGGCTTAACAAGAAGTATATTGATATTTCTCACACTTTTAATTACACACGTACGCACAAATGATGCAACACATTGTCTGCCTGGGAGTGCTTGTTCATCCTAGATGTAGAGAGGTTTCGAGGTAGATGGGAGACATTATTGACAATATAGGATGAGAAAATCAAGAGTACTCTTAGAGTGCAGTCCCCTACCAGCTCACTAGATCGTTACTGTGTATTCAGCTAGAGTAAAACCAGCTCGTAAATACAGGCACAACGCAAATACAAGCCAAAGTCAAAACCCAACTGGGAAACTCCAACTCCCATTGGCATTGTGACACAGCACTCCACAGCACCAAGTGTTGAATGCACACTGCACACAACGATATTGCATTTATGCCTCACCCGTGCAAGGGGCCAGCCCCTAATGGCAACCCAAGGGAGCAGTGCGGCTCAGGGTACCTCAGTCATGGAGGAGGATGGGGGAGAGCACTAGTTAATTACTCCCCCCACCAACCTGGCGGGTCAGGAGTCGAACCGGCAACCTTTGGGATACAAATCTGATGCCTAAACGGCTTACCTACAGTATGACTGCCCTGCCTGACTGATCTCAGCTGGCTTGGTGGAGGTACTCAGCTTGAAGCCTAGTACATACCAGCATACTGCCAAAATGTCCGAACAATATGTTCATTGCTGATTTATATAGGCCTACAGTATACCATCAATGAAACAAACAGACAAACACACGCAGACAAAGTTACAAGAAAAAACAAACACAAAACTGTGGCCTCCATAATTGTGGTGTTGAAGTAAAAAAACAGTGCTTTACAGCGTCCTGAAGTGCCCTTGAGCATCCAGACCCAACACTGTTCCTCTGGGATAGGCACAGTACATAAAATAATTCTAAGCTACCTTGGACTAGCCTGGTTTTACCAGACCACTTTAATTTCTTCGTAATTCATTTTTGGTCTGGATCCACAATGCCCTGGAGCACTTGGGTGGGAGGAGTGAGCTCAGCTCTGCTTTGAAATGAGTGGTGAACAATCTGACAGTTGACGTTTGTTATTATGCGCCCAAGTGCGTTGGCTTATTGGCCGGCTGCCTCGAGGACGACTAATCCCTCCCCAGAGAAGCATAATCAGACCGTTTGTGAATTACGAAGTAATTCAAAGTGAATGGTCTGGCCTGTGAGACCAATCTTGGACAGGAGCGTGAGTAAAGTGTTATGTTTTTAGTGATAAATCACAGATTACACCTACTCACACCATGCAATCTGAAAATAACAGAAGTCTAAAATGTAGAAGTACTTTTACTGATGCACAGTAAAAACTGGAGTGTTAATGCAACACTAACAGAGTCGATTTAACACCTTCTAGAGTTTATTTGGTCCCAAAGCACTCTCTAAGTGTTGAATTAACACTGCATTTTTTACTGTGTGTGATTACAGCGCTGGTGCATGATCTTACAAGGTTTATTCTCCAGTTATTACACTGTAGCGGTACCTAATGAGATAGCTACACTGTAGGAGAAGCCTACTTGCTTTACTTTATACACCTGTGGACAGGGCCACTGACAGCCTTTGCCTGGCCCAGGACAACGTCATCTGAAAGGGCCCCCACATCAAATACGTATAATGTACTGTAATGAAAACCCAATTTTGGCCCCCCTCTCACCCTGGGCCCGGGATAATTGATCCCTTTGTCGTCCCCTTCTGTCGGCTTCCCTGCCTGAGGATAATGAAAACATGCAGCAACAAACAAACACCTTGTACTAGTCAAACACCAATATGTAAATGACTCCAAACGAGCACTAAGTCCGGCCGCACATTGGCTGCGACAGCACTGCGGCAGAGAGAGTAGAGAGAGAGAGGTTCCATTGGCCCATTGTTTCCTGGTTCTATTATGGCCCCCCTTAGGCAGACCTAGGGAGACCTAAGGACTGTTCTATTCATTGTAGGAGCATTATGACACGGCCCTTTAGGCAGACCGGAACCTGGTCGCGTTAGGTGCCCATAGAAACCTATTATGTTGGCATATCTCTATATACTTAAAGAATCTCTGACTGCGGCGCACTTCCGCTTCCGACGTAATTCGGACCCCCAAACCCAATTTCACATGAACATAGCATTGATAGTCAATGGACGGCGCCGACAAAATAGAACTCGTCTCTAATTGCTATGCGACATCTGCGAATGTCCGACATCGGCGCCAGTGTGCAGGGTTCTACAGAAAACAATGGAATCAAACTTTTGTGGAGCAGTGCTCAGCACTTTGTCGGAGCCAATGTGCGGAAGCCCGAACACTTCCACAACTAAAACTGCATGCTGCATCAGCTTTGGCAGACTGACCTTAGCCCATAGCCTGCAGGTGGCTTTGCACTGTACACACGATCTGTTTGCATGCTCTCGCTGAGTTTATTACCATATCTGCTGCCAGGGGGGGGACAAAGGGGACAGTTGTCCCGAGCCCAGGGAGAGAGAGGGCCCAGAATTGGTTCCTCATTACATTGTATGTATTGGTTGGGGGGCCCTTTCAGACGACTTTGTCCTGGGCCCAGCCAAAGCTGTCAGCGGCCCTGTCTGCTGCAATGTAATTTAGTCTGTGCCCAGATGTCATTAAACATGGCGTGTATGGGCAAACACCCACCGAGTGACCAGGGGCTGAGGTGTTGTTTTGTGCACACACAGAGGTGACGCTGGTGATTAGGTGTGAGTGTGTGTGTGTGTGTGTGTGTGTGTGTGTGTGTGTGTGTGTGTGTGTGTGTGTGTGTGTGTGTGTGTGTGTGTGTGTGTGTGTGTGTGGGCATGCACCTGCCTTTCACTGTCTCACGCACACGCACGCACACACGCGCACACACACACACACACACACACACACACACACACACACACACACACACACACACACACACACACACACACACACACACACACACACACACACACACACACACACACACACACACACACACACACACACACACACACTTCAAACACACAGACCGCACTCCTGTGGAGGGAGTCTGGTGATTAGGTGTTGCCAAGTAACACATAAAAAGAAAAACACACAGCGGCAACAGCAAAATAGCCACAAACATATGACACATATCAGCAAACCAATTATCCAGATTTATTAAAAAAAATGATCAGGCATGCTGTGCACTTTTCCTGTTCTTTTGGCTTTGTCTAATAACTGATTCGGAGTTGTTTTCCTCATGTTTTAAAATTATTATTATTTTTACCTCCGCCAAGGAGGTTATGTTTTCAGTCACGTTGGTTTGTCTGTTGTTTTGTTTGTCTGTCTGTCTGTTGTTTTGTTTGTCTGTCTGTCTGTTGTTTTGTTTGTCTGTCTATCTGTTGTTTTGTCTCTCTGTCAGCAGGATGACTCAAAAAGTTAGAAACGGATTTGGACGAAACTCTGTGGATTTATTAAAAAATACACAGGCATGCTGTGCACTTTTCCTGTTCTTTTGGCTTTGCCTAATAATTATGTCTGAGTTGTTTTCCTCACGTTTTAAAATGATAATAATTTTGTAAAAATCTGATTTGACTACAGTGTTAGGTACTCTTTTTTCATGTGCTTGCCTGCTTGTATGTTTTATTCTTACTTTTGTCGTGGGAAGAATTGTATACAGGTAGCTGTGTCTGTTTTTTTTATTTTGTTAATTGACATGAAAGGTATACAAATAAATGAGTCAACAAATATGTCTTGAAAACCTTACCTACAGCACGTCAAAAGGATAACACAAAAAAAGCTTAGGAGAGCTTGTTTCCATTCTGGTCCTTTTGTTGTACAAGTACTTAAAGCGCAGTCAATCTGCAAA
>NC_085871.1:38883658-38886158 GCF_034702125.1 Engraulis encrasicolus
CATGACTGCAGGTCAATTCCATTGCAGATTATAGCTGTACACCAAAGCCACTGCAGGGTAAAGAACACACATTGTCCATGGGCCTGGCAAAAGGTGTCAGGCCTGAACGCAGCAGGAACATTGACAATACTAAGAACACTGGCAGCTCTAAAAATGTCCGATACACAAACTGTGCTGTGACTATAGACTGCAAGCAGAAGGCCTAACATTGAATGGCTGAATGAATGTCTGAATGTCAATGCAGAGAATGACCAAAGTCAATGCCAATGCAGGGTAGAGAATACACATTGTCCGTGCCCTGGCCAACGACGGTTTGAAATAGCATGAAAGTGCAACTCGAACCATCAGGACAAAAACCTCTCTAAAAATGGCCGATACCCAGACTGGCATTGATACAGACTGAAGGCACGAGGCTTTATCTGTATGCCCAATGCCAAGGCAGAGTCGTACACCAACACCATTGTCATTGGAGGGTAAAGCACGCACAGTACATATTCCAGGGCCTGGCCAAGGCTGTCAGCCGTGCTGAATGAAGCAGCTACACTGACAACAAGGACAACATCCTCTCTAAAAATGGCCGATATCCAGACTGTGCTGTGTATTCCAATATGCACCCTTGTGTCCTCCACTTGTGCTTGTGGCCTCGCCCCACCTCCTGGCCCCTCCTCCGTGGAGAAAACAATAAAGTTTCCCCGCTGTCAGCCAGGCCAAAAAAAAATTGGGGAGACTTTTCTACATTCACCATCCAGTTTGCTAATGAGAAAATTACTTTACAATTGAGCTCTTGCGAGATATTGAAATATAATGCTGTTGTCAGTGATGTCATCATGACATATTACTTCCTGGTACAAAGCCACAAGAACAAGTGGAGGACGCAAGGTCGCATATTGGAACGCACCCAGTGTTGTTGCTAAAGACTGAAGGCATGCTACAACTGCCCCATAGCCCAATGGCAATGCAGAGTCTAATCGTACACCAAAGCCAATGTCAATGGATGGTAAAAAATATAAAGCATACAGTATAATAGCAGGGCCTGGCCAAGGCTGTCAGCCGTGCTGAATGAAGCAGCAACAATGACAACAAGGACAACACCATCTCTAAAAATGGCCGATATCCAGACTGTGTTGTGTATGCCAGGCGCTACCTACATGACCCAGGTACCTGGGGTGGTTGAAGAAGTTTCGCCATGAATTCGCTTTATTTGCTCTGGACGCGGCATTGACATGTTTGTTCAGCTAATCACTTAAGGGCTCTGTCTTCACAGCCTGGGACATTCGTCGATATGAACGTTCCAATTGGTTTTCGCCAAACCGCGTCATAGTGAATTTGCTTAAGATTAGCTTGAGTTTAATCGTCAAAATTCGCTCTGGTCGTCCAAGAAGCTTCGCTCCTAGCGAATTCACTCTGGCAGCTTTATTCGCCTTCCCTCGATAGGAAAATAATGACTTCCGCCGCTCTGGTCGCGCACTTCGCGCTTGGTGTACACGAAGCTTAATGCTACAACTGCCCCATAGCCCAATGGCAATGCAAAGTCTAATCATACACCAAAGCCAATGTCAATGGAGGGTAAAAAATATAAATCATATAATTGCATAGTCTGGCCAAAGCTGTCAGCCGTGCTGAATGAAGCAGCAACACTGACAACAAGGACAACAGCCGATCTGAAAAGGGCCGATATCCAGACTGGGCTGTGGACATCAACAGCTAAAAATGGGACAATACTCAGGCTTTTCTGTGAACACTTACTGCATACAGAAGGCCAAAAGTGTGCTGTATGCCAGTGCAGATGTCTGTAGAACTATCCCAATGCAGATTCTGACTATATGCCAATGCAAAAGTTCACTCAGGGTAAGTCACACACGTTGTAAGCCCAAAGCAATGATGGCATTCAAGCGAGAAGGGATGGGGCTGTGGGTGGATGGGTTGTGCACAAAGTGTGTGTGTTTCTCTCTGTCTGTCTGTTTCTCTCTCACAAACACATGCACACACAGCCCCATGACTTGACCTTGTTGGGCAATACCATAGCAGTTGAGTGGAGTCGGCCCTAACACAACAACAAAATGCTGACCAGGCTGGACCTCTCTCTCTCTCTCTCTCTCTCTCTCTCTCTCTCTCTCTCTCTCTCTCTCTCTCTCTCTCTCTCTCGCTCTCTCTCACACACACACAAACACACATACGAGAAAGAAAGAAAATATACATACATTCAGAAAAATAAACACCCCAAAAAAACACACACACGCGCGCGCACGCACGCACACACACACACACACACACACACAGAGTGCAGAGATAACAGCAGGGGAAAACTTACTTGAAGGCTCTTTTTCTTTTGTCTTTAGTTTTTCCTCTTTTGCCACTGGTTATGAATATTGCATTGTGTGTGTGTGTGTGTGTGTGTGTGTGTGTGTGTGTGTGTGTGTGTGTGTGTGTGTGTGTGTGTGTGTGTGTGTGTGTGTGTGTGTGTGTGTGTGTGTGTGTGTGTGTGTTTGTGTGTGCGCTT
>NC_085871.1:38891158-38896158 GCF_034702125.1 Engraulis encrasicolus
GATATTATTTTCCTGCGGGATTAATAGAAGTTACTCCACTCTAGATTTGAAATATTGACAACCCTAGTCTCTTCCCTTCACTCCTAACTCCAAGCACTTTCTGTCTCAGTATACTTCAGACATATTCATAGATGTACACTTCATAAAGAATAAGTAATGTGTCATATATCACATCCCATTGAGGCAAGATTAAATGTAACTATTAATACAACTAATAAATCATTTAAGCTATCCTGACTCTTCATTTTTCAATCTTCAATCCTCAGTCAGGGCTTTTTTTCTCTTATCACATAAATCATTTACATATGCAGCAGGCTATGGGACTCACTATTACAGCTATGGTTTGAATGTTAAGCCTTTTTTTAAAGTCCAAACTGTGAAACTCTAACTCCCATTGTCATTGTGACACAGCACACAAGTGAACACTGCACACAACACAATTGCATTTATGCCTCACCCGTGCAAGGGGCCAGCCCCTTATTGCGCCTGAAAGGAAGCATTGCCATGTGCACAATTTTCTCCCCAGTCCTTAGTCTTCAGGCCTCAGTGAGGCATTTTCTTTCACAGCATAAAACTAATTACAAATAATATAAGATTATATTAGACTTAATATGATATATTAAATATGAATATTAAAATATGAATAGATATGTTCAAATGAGTACATACATATGAATATTCCTTTTAATTAAAACTAGATATAACGTGCAAGATCCATACAGTTAATTCATTATTCTTTCTTCAGTCCTTGGCAAAGGCTCGCACAGCTTGCTATGGTATTTTTTCATCTAGTTTTACATACAGGCTACATGGTTGACATGTGCATACATCTGCATTTCATAAGGAATAGGTAATGTCTCAGACGAATTAAATGGATGAAGCAGAATTGAATGGATGATTTGTGCACAGGACTACTGGCCTGTTAAAATGTATACAGCGTACAGCTTAAAACAAGCATATCCTATGTTACATGCCATTGAGGCAAGATCAAATGTAATAGCTCATAGTTAATAAATCACATTTAATCAAAGGTCTGCCATCTATGCCTGCTGATCACTGAGAGACTCTAAATAGGTGAATGTTTAAATATGTGTAAATTAATTTGTATGTGTGTATGCTATAGACACCTGAATTTCCTTCAGGATTAATACATTTCACTCTACTCTACTCTTGGTAATAAATCATTCACTCCTCAGTATTCAAGAAGAGCTTATCTCTAACAGCATGAAAGGCTTGGTCAAGGCCAAGGCTATGGTAATTATGAATCTGCTGTGCTTCATTTAGTCTCCATGCTACATACAACCATGGTTAGAACGTGCATACATCTGCATTTCATAAAAGAACACTGTAGATCATGTTACCGTAGTATAGACAGGCTTGCTTCCATTACGTGAGGAAGCTACTGGCCTTTTCAAATTTGTACTGCTTAAAAAGAACATGTATATCATCTCATTTAGACAAGATTTAATGTAAAGATACATCGCAGCTAATAAATCATTCACTCCTTTATACTCTAGCCCTTGGCAAAGGCTTTCCCCACCGCACAAAGCCCTTGGCTAAGGCAAATATAGCATGCTACAGTATGGAGTTTACACCAGAGATGATTCATAAGGAGAATATGAATTTCATAGAGTTTCTCCCTGGATCCATGACCAGAGGCGCATCTTGTCACCAGGCTAGGCAGGCAGCCGCTTGGGGCCCCCAAACCCCTATGTGGCAAATGACAGGTCACACTTGACTACGGTAGTGGCAATTTTGTTTTAAACGTTCATTCTTTTGAATTTTTGCTTGCCTCATATTACCCTAGAATCGCTTCTGTCCATGACGTAAGGTTCTAAGCAGCCATCCTATGGCAGCCACGGTCCTTTTGGAGACTAGGAGAGTGAATGTTCATTGGGACAGTTAGGACATCGGAGTTGATCCCACTTTGTTGCATTGGTGATGCATGCTATGCTTTATCTTGGTCTACCATATTGAACATCTTGGTTTATACGGCAGTGCTACAGAGTTTAATTAAGTCTTCATACTGTGGTAGAGACCTGCGCTTAATATGTGCCGTAAATGTAATAAAGTGAATAAAGTCACGTTTCATACATGCACGGGAGTGATTCTATTGTATTAGTGTGTAATGGCTGAACCTGCATATTTTATGAAAATGGAAGCACTAGGCACAATTCGAAATAAAAAAAATCTTATTATGACATAGAGATGAGACTGAATGTAAAAATCCACAATCGGCTACTGCTGAAATTTGCAAAACTGCCCAATTTTGCCCAATGTCATTGTAAGAGGACTGGTTGAGCTGTACCTTTCAATATAGGCGAATCCATTTTCCCCCTTTAACAGCATATATCTTAACAACAACAAAAAAGGCAGTATTGCCGACTTAATGTAAAGTTAAAGCAGCACAATTTTAATTAATCACTCTCCAGAGTTAGCTGATGGTTAAATGAGTCATTAGTATGTGAATGGCGAATCTCCTGATCTCTTCAGTCAATTTTTTTTGTCTGACAGAGCTGAACGAGCATCATGGCGGAAAAAAAATCCACGAGGGTACTTTAACAGCATTTTCTTATGATTGTGTAGATGTTGAGACAGGCAACCCGGGGCACCGTGCAAACTGCAGAGGGTGACTTTACCAGTCAGTTATAAGCCACTGCTAAAAGTTGCTGTCTGCATACCCCACACTCCAGACACACTCATGACTGACTGTTTGCTCAAGTTCGGCAGAGAAAACTGTACCCTCTCTACTCTAACTCTGCCTCATTAAACTAAAAGGGCTTATGGGGTGTTAATTGCATTGACCTCAATAATTTCCTGAAGTGGACCTCTGCTCCTCCATGTGCAGGGCTCAATCAACCCCATCAAGACAGTGTCTTATCTATAATAACACCAGGAAAATCCCACAGGAAGGTTTACTATTCTGCAGAGCACCCTGCAGAATGCACTCGGAAAATGTCCATGTGTGCCTAGCAGGGGCGGTCTTTACGGCGTGTCTTGTGTGGAGTCTGTGTACCTTATGTTAAATAGGGAATCATAACTTTTTAAACATTATAATATCTTTATTACTATCATTTAATTGTTTGAGGGCTTTGATTTGGATATTTGGATAGTACAGTGAAGATGGAGACAGGAAGCTGTGTGGGAAAGAGAGAGAGAGGGGCAGGATTGGAATAAGACCCAAGCTGTGAATGTGAAACCCTTAAGGCTGATGCATAGTCACGCGGTGCCGATTGCGGGGTAAAGCATAGACGTACTGTCAGCGGGGGGTATTGCCTCATAGTCGACCTACATGCGAATGCGTGCGAAAGGGCGTGGTGTTTTTTTTTTCAAGAGTGGGGCAAGGGGGGAGGGAGGAGGAGATTTTAATGACGTCAATTCACCTCCGTGACAACAGGGGGCGAACTAACTCATTCAGTTGAGCCCAGTCCCTAGAATGAATCACAAAGCTAATCAGCTGGCTATGTAAAACGTAATATTCCACTAGTAGCCTACTTCTAAAAGTTGGGGCATAATTAGATGGTACAACATCAGTTTATTTTTGGTCAAGTACTACATGAGATTAAATGCAAGACAAACGCCATTTTAAAAGACAATAGACAGCATGAATGGCCATTCACACCTGGGGCCTAGTAGTAGCTAGCCAGCTAAATCAGTCATTACAAACTCAAAGCTAGTTGACTAGCCACCTGAAACGTAATTCTACCACTAACAAAGAGGCTTCTTGCTATTAATTTAAAAAGTTGTGCCGTAATTAGACATGAATGATAGCATACAAGATTCTTTCTTTATTCATGTTTTACAGTTCAGGTGGTTAAAATGCCAAACAAAAGCCGTTTTAAATACAATACATCTAATGGCCATATTAACAGCTAGCTTAGCAACTGTCAGCCAAACCCATTCAAACTCTACAGGACATTAGCGAACCCTGTTTTAGAAGCTAGCTAGCCACACTACTTGTACTATATACTGTATCAACAAAGAGGCTTCTTGCTATTAATTTAAAAAGTTGTGGCGTAATTAGACATGGATGATAGCATACAAGAGTCTCTCTTTATTCATGTTTTACAGTTGAGGTGGTTAAATGAAACAAAAGCCATTTTTAAATACAATAGATAGCCTATCTAATTAACAGCTAGCTTAGCAACTGTCAGCCAAACCCATTCAAACTCTACAGGACATTAGCGAACCCTTTTTTAATGAGCTAGCTGCCACACTACAAAAGAACAAAGAGGCTTCTTTGCTACTACCACACTACAAACATATCATTTCCATGATGGCCTTTTATGGATATTTGATTTTTTGGAAGTTGTACTACTGAAATAAAAAACAGTTTCTCTTCTCCCTGTCAAGTAAACTCCAGTGATTTCCTGCCAAGTCATCTGCATCGTGTTTTTCGTTTTCCTTCAAACCTCCGCGGTAGGGTAGAAGAATAGAACACAACTGACCTATCAGGGCTGAGTTCCCCCCGGACTGCCGTAAGCGCATTGACCAATCACCGTCTTCAAGCATAGCTCAGCTCACGGACATTTCAGCCTGGGAGAAACATGCGTGTACTGCAGCCAGGGGTCGTTTTGGCGCTGCACAGGGGGGTGCTGTGGCTCATTCTCTGTGCAGAACCCCCGCGAACGCGCGACTCTAAACCCTTAGTCGTCATGCAAGCCCATGTTGGGGGCTTAGAGGGGCTCATTTTATGTGGATTCATTTTATGAATAGAGGGACTTTTGATTAGAGGGACTTAGAAGGACTTTTATTAGAGGGAGTTTATGTTCCCATTCCAACTCCATAATGCATTTTTTTTCCAACCTTTTTTTGGCATGGGACCCCATTTTGACAAAGCTGAGCCAAGCTAATGCTAACGAGTTTGTGCCGCGCACGTTGCTGTCTGAAGAAGAGGCAGGTCGGGAGGAGCTCATCTCAGGTCAGAGAAGAACACAATTTATTATTGAAACACGGTGGACTGTTCCTTTAAAAATAAGCCCCTGTGTGCTGTTGGACTG
>NC_085871.1:38901158-38906158 GCF_034702125.1 Engraulis encrasicolus
AGATCGTACTCCTCACTCACAAATGCATAATTAAATACATTTGTGTTGGTAAAAGACATATGACTCAATCATGACATCTTGCAATATATGAAAGTAAAGAAGGATTCCCCTTCCCACTCTTCTTCATTAGGCTATATATCTCCTTTCCCTCTCTCTTACTCTGCCCTCCTTCCTTTCGCTCCCTCACTTTTCATGTTCAAAAATTGCCCATTGGGACAAATAAAAGCTACTGAATCTCTCTCTCTCTCTCTCTCTCTCTCTCTCTCTCTCTCTCTCTCTCTCTCTCTCTCTCTCTCTCTCTCTCTCTCTCTCTCTCTCTAAAATTACGTTCCTGGTATTCAATGTGTTGAGAAAAACAGGTATATCATATCTGGTAAATATCTGTCATGTTCCACAAAGCTGGTAGATGGCTAAAATGCTATAGTGCTAACAGAGTAGGCCGAAGCCTTAACTGCATCAACAGTGTTAACCATTTCAACTGTGTTAGCAGGAATAGCGCCATCAATATTTCAGTGTGTAGGGTTCTGAGAATTCGAGACATGATTCTACAAATTGTATGTGAACAATCGAGAAAAAAACTGCAAATGGCTAAAATTAGTGCTAGCAGAGTAAGTGTGAGCCGCATTACATGTAACAGTGTTAGCGGGAATAGTACCATCAAAGTTTCAGCACACATCTAAGGATAGAGAGCGCCACTCAACTCAGAACACGCTGCAGGGGGTTACAAGCAAGCTGCATACAACTCTCCATTACAAGCAAGCCGCAAACAGCTCTCCATACTAAGCAAGCCGCAAACAGCTCCCCATACTAAGCAAGCCGCATACAGCTCTCCATACTAAACATGTCTCAGCTATTACTCCCCATATCAAAGAGCTGACAAGCATCCACCACCTCATGCATACATAAATATACCAGCAAAACACATACACACGCATAGTCTACTTGTACATGTGGTATACACACGCACCCATGCACGCACGCACGCACGCACGCAGGCACGCACGCAGGCACGCACGCACACGCGCGCACACACACACACACACACACACACACACACACACACACACACACACACACACACACACACACACACACACACACACACACACACACACACACACACACACACACACACACACACAGCCTACATAAACACATACAAGGACTAATATGAATGTAGACATACAGATCATACAGTACACAGCAATCAACAGCCATACAAACACACAGCATATTCATGTGTGCACAAATGTATAAAGAGTACACACACAACAGAGTCAAACACACACACACACACACACATAGAGAGAGAGAGAGAGAGAGAGAGAGAGAGAGAGAGAGAGAGAGAGAGAGAGTGTGTGTTCTGGCAAAAAAACACCATTCAAGGTAATCATACAAACATCAATCTTCATTGCATCGTCTAAAGCTACCAAATGCCACTGCATCTTAGAAGCAGAGGCGTTTGATCAAAAAACAAAATAAAGTCAAATAAATAAATAAATAAAACGCTGAGTACTTACCGTACCTGCCTAACCTTGGCATTTACTTAACCACACAGAATAAATGGTGCTTGGCTACATAAATAGAGGTCACAAATATGTTTAATTAAATCTGGAATTGGATGGGGAAATTGGTTTAAAGGCCGTGTGTGTGTGTGTGTGTGTGTGTGTGTGTGTGTGTGTGTGTGTGTGTGTGTGTGTGTGTGTGTGTGTGTGTGTGTGTGTGTGTGTGTGTGTGTGTGTGTGTCTGTGTCTGTGTGTGCGTGCGTGCGTGTGTATGCCTGCGTGTGTGTGTGTGTGTGTGTGTGTGTGTCTGTGTGTGCCCGCAGGTGTGTGTGTGTGTGTGTGTGTGTGTGTGCGCTTATGTGTGTGTGTGTGGTGTACAGTAGTGTAGTGAGTGTAGTGTACAGTAGTATGTGTGTGTAGTAATTGGTTTAAAAAACTGCTGTGTCTGTGGGTGGCCGTGGAGGAAAGATGACATTTACTGTGTGGAGGGAAACGCTTCATCTTCTACTCCTAGCCATCTGTCCCCTTCAGCCTTAGGAACAGCGTGGGACGGAAATGATCGAGATATTTTGGTGTGTGTGTGTGTGTGTGTGTGTGTGTGTGTGTGTGTGTGTGTGTGTGTGTGTGTGCGTGTGTGTGTTTCTGTGTTTCTGTGTGTGTGTGTGTGTTTCTGTGTGTGTGTGTGTGTGTGTGTGTGTGTGTGTGTGTGTGTGTGTGTGTGTGTGTGTGTGTGTGTATGTCTGTGTGTGTGTGTGTGTGTGTGTGTGTGTGTGTGTGTGTGTGTGTGTGTGTGTGTGTGTGTGTGTGTGTGTGTGTGTGTGTGTGTGTGTGTGTGTGTGTGTGTGTGTGTGTGTGTGTGTGTGAAATTGCGTAAACCAGTGATGTGCCTACTGGATTCTGAAGCTACAATCCGTGCCATATATTCCAAATGGCCTGGTTTCCCTCTATTTGGACAGAAAAAAACAAGTCATTTGGAATATATGTGGAACTGAATTGTGAGTGTGAATGACTGAATCCAGATTGCACAACACTAAATTAAACCCAAGGGGGAACCTTCCGACCAAAGTTCCGGTTATGGCAAGGGCTGACAACGGAACCAAACTTTCAGGCTCTGGAAAATCCCATAGACTCCAATCGTCGGACAATTGTCCCACTTCAAATAAACATACTTACAGCCTGATACAAACTTTGCTTTTTCGTCGGTCAGTTGTGTTGATATCCCCGGCAATTACTATATGTTGTGGCTAATGTTTTAAACGCTCTCCATTGTCATCCATCGTCAACTGTAAGTTTTACAAACCATTCAGAGCGTGGTTGGAAGTGTTATCATGATTGACAGTGGCGACCTGTTCCTCCAGACCTCAGAACATCTGGGAGGTGGGATTTCCAGCGTTTGGTGCAATTATTGGGCAGCCGTGGTCTAGTGGTTAGAGAGTTGGTCTTTCAATCTAGGGGTTGCTGGTTCGAATCCCCTTTGACCTCTCCCTACACCTCCATCCATGGCTGAAGTGCCCTTGAGCAAGGCACCTAACCCCACATTGCTCCAGGGACTGTAACCAATACCCTGAAAAGTTATAGTTGTAAGTCGCTTTGAACAAATGAAAGCGTCAGCTAAGTGAAATGTAATGTAATGTAATGTAATTATTGTGCCCGTATTTGGAACTATGTTGGACATGATGGAGTTGGTGGATTATATGCCAGGTTTCCCCCAGCACTTAATTGCTAAGCGGCCACCTTGACAAGAAACACCTGCCACCCCTGAAAACTTTTCAAATTTCAGATTTCAAATTTCACGTTGTGAATGTCATTCGAAAGTTGCTTAACCCCAAAAAATATATCTTTTACGCCCCAACACCTTGACTAACAAAAATTCTGCGGGAAACCCTGTATGCTCATATGCACTAAAATGTCAGCCTCCTGTGGTATAAATTGTCTTTCATTCGGTTATGGGTGACGTCACGGTTGCTTTCCATACGTACAGTCTATGACTAAACCCCACACACTGCAGTGGTGTGTGACTGCATTCAAGGTGAGAGTAATTTTTTGAAGGGCATACTCCAACAGATGCATGGCATGTAGTACAATTACATTACATTACATTTAGTAGACACTTTTGACCAAAGCCACTTACACGGAGGACATTCAGTGTAAGTCTAATTCACCATAATGAATCTGCATATTTTGCTCCATTTGCTAAATAAAACAACAATAAGATATAATCTCTCTCTCTCTCTCTATCACACACACACACCCACACCCACACCCACAGTTTCTCAATTTATCTCTATCTCTTAACATCCTTCCACCACTCCTCTCTCTCTTTCTCTCCTTCTCTCTCTCCCTCCCCAACCACCGCCCTGTCTCCCTATCTCCCATCTCATCTCTTTATTATCTGTGGTTTGGATGACTGCTCTGACCACATTGCATCTTATAATGGCTCAATGGGATTTTTAAAACTCCCTCTTGACTGCTTTAATCAACTTAAACAGCATGCTTTTATTTAGTTAGTACTGCTACAGTGGTTCAGCATACAGTAGGTTGTGGTTGGAAACAAGTATGGTACTTAGGAGCAGGGCCGGTGCTGACAGCTTTGGCCAGGCCCAGGATAAAGTCATCTGAAGGGCCCCCTCAGCCAAATAGATACAATGTAATGAGTGAAGTGAAGTGAAAGTCCAACTGGGAAACTCCAACTCCCATTGTCATTGTGACACAGCGCTCCACAGCACACAAGTGTTCACTGCACAATGCACAAAACGAAATTGCATGTATCCCTCACCCGTGCAAGGGGATAGGCCCCAAAGGGGCCCCTGAGGACCTAATTCTGGGCCCCAGTTCTCCATGGGCCCCGGAACAACTGTCCCCTTTGTCTCTTTGTCTCTCCCTGTCGGCACCTCCTGCTTAGGAGAATGTTAAACCATAAGACTCCTCCCCCTCTTACCGAGCAGGCCACGCTCCACACTCAAGGACAAAGACATCTGAAAGGGCCCCAAGCCCAATACATACAATGTAATGAGGACCTAATTCTGGGCCCACAGGCCCGGGACAACTGTCCCCTTCATTGCTCCCTGTCGTCACCCCTGCTTGGGAGAATGTTAAACCATAAGATTCCTCCCCCTCACCAGAGCACGCCACGCTCCCCACTCAACCTCCCTCACCTCTCAGCAGTGTTTGTGCCTGGTGTTTGGTGTTTTCGTTTTTCTTGCCAGCATACTGCATACCATCTCTCCCCTTTTTGAAATATCAGCTGCATCAATCATTGCTCATGCTTCTCGCTTTGCGAACGGCTGATGTTTTGAAGAGTGATACTTTGAAGTGTGTGTGTGTGTGTGTGTGTGTGTGTGTGTGTGTGTGTGTGTGTGTGTGTGTGTGTGTGTGTGTGTGTGTGTGTGTGTGTGTGTGTGTGTGTGTGTGTGTGTGTGTGTGTGTGTGTGTGTGTGTGGTTCACTTTGAAGAGTGATACTTTGCGTGTGTGTGTGTTTGTGTGAGAAAGAGAGA
>NC_085871.1:38913658-38916158 GCF_034702125.1 Engraulis encrasicolus
ATGAACAAAAATGCTACAGTCTTCTCTCTCTCTGTCTCTCTCTCTCTCTGTCTATCTGTCTCTCTTTCTCTCTTTCTCCCTCTCTCTGGGTATGTGCATGTATGTGCCATTCATACATTTTGTTTGTGTGTGTGTGTGTGTGTGTGTGCGTGTGTGCGTGTGCGTGTGCGTGTGCGTGTGTGTGTGTGTGTGTGTGTGTGTGTGTGTGTTCTTATGTGTGAGTGTGTACTCTATCATGTGTCTGTATACTCTGGTGTATACTGTGGTATTCTGTACACTATGGTGTAGTGGTGTCCTCTGTCGTGTGTGTGTGTGTTGTGCGTGCGCGCGCGCGTGTGTGTACGTGTGTGTGTGTGTATGTGTGCACAGAGCATTTGCGTGCACGCACATGTGTGTGTACGTCTGTGAATTGTGTGTGTGTGCTCCATATGTGTCTATGCACTCTGATGTGGTGTGGTGTGGTGTTGAGTGGTGTGGAGTGGTATGGAGTGGGGTGGGGTGGTGTGAGGTGGTGTGGGGTGGTGTTTGGAGTGGTCTGGTGTGTGGTGTGGTGTGGTGTGGTGTGTGTGTGTGTGTGTGTGGTGTGGTGTGGTGTTGTGTGTGTGTGTGTCTGTGTGTGTGTGTGTGTGTGTGTGTGTGTGTGTGTGTGTGTGTGTGTGTGTGTGTGTGTGTGTGTGTGTGTGTGTGTGTGTGGTGTCCTCTGTGATACAGGGCAGGATGCTGATGTAACACCCGGTGTGTATTCTGACTCACGTCGTGATGGTCAGGTCGCCGGGGACAACCATGAAGGACACAGCGTAGGGTTATGAATCACTCCAAAACACCCACAATCCACCAGGGCCTCCCTTACTGTTTGGGATTTAATTTAATTTATATATTTAGTATTTTATTTATATATTTTTAAAATCTCTTTTTTTAAGAAGAGGATTGTTTGGATCTGTTTGGAATTTCGCTTCATTTATATATTTGTTATTTCATTTATTTTACATATTTTACCTCTTCCGTTTTAAACAAAAAAAGAAAAATAAGAGGATTGTTGGGACCTGTTTGGGATTTCACTTCATATATATATTTTGTGTTTTATTTATATTATTTTTTCTCCTTTATCCCTAAAAAAAGCCAGAAAGCCAAAAAGCCAAAAAGCCAAAAAGCGGAGGGGATAAATCCTCGGCTAGAGGCCCGGTGTTTTATTTATTTAATGTAAGCAGCACATTGGAAGGGGGATTAGATTTGCACTGGTGTGGTGTTTAGTGACTCTCCCATAATAGTGTTTGGGCTGGATGGTGAGGAATCATATTCACCTCAGCCAGATTCTGCTAAGGTGTAAGAGAAAGAAATGGCGCACAAGAGCTATATGCAAATCAGGAGAAGCGATACTAGAAAAAGCAAAAAAAAAAAAGAAAAGTGAAAGGCAAAGCCAGAATGGGATACAGACGTCTCAAGACTTAGAAAGAGGTGTGAATGTGTAAGTCATTACAGAAGAAACGTGTAACACTAAGCTCTAAGCCATCAACAGAGTAACCATGCCAACGGTGCAAATGGTACTACCCCCCCCCCCACAACAAAACCCAAAAACAAAACAAAACAAAACAAAACCGTTTTCAAAGATGTTCCCTACAACAACCCTCCTTCCAATGCCAACATTAGAAAGAGCGTAAACCAAATGAACAAGTGCACTACAGATCTAAAGTATATCGTTGCATGACTAGGGTCTGTTTCAGGTAAATTCGAGCTATTCTCCTCATAGGCTAGCACACATCTCAAATGGCATAGTGTGGTTGTTCATGTTTTCTACTGAAATAAGTTATTCAAATGAGGGGTTTTGGCCAGCATTAAAGGGGTATGCCACTATTTTGGAGCTTAATACAGTTAAAATTGTTGGCTGGGGTTTATAAAGATGGTAAAGTGTCTTATTTTTCATGTAAGCCGTTGTCTTGCTTTAAGAGAAGTTAAAAGTGGGAAGGAGCATGTCGCTAAGCTAGTGAAAGTCAATGCATCCGTGTAGCATGCTACAATCCTACACGGATCCATTGACGTTCACTAGCTTAGCGACATAGTCCCTCTTTTAACTTCTTTCCTCTTTTAACTGCATTAAGCCTCTGAGGTCCGAGTGCCCTTCAGTGGGCAATGTGTCTCCAAAAACACATCTGTAACTCTGTGAGTTTTTGTCTCTGAAACATATAAGTCACACCATTAGAAACCTCAGACCTTCCAGGTCCCACATATATGAAATGAAAATACTTGAAAATGTTAGGGTGGTGCAAGCAGCCTAAAAGCCTCTGAAAACCCTTAGACCTCAGAGGGTTAAGCCCCAAAATAGGGGCATATCCCTTTAACCCTATTATCTTACCGGTACTGCGCACCGGCTGCAGATGTTATACCTGTGCTATACATTGATGCGCACCCTTCTCCTTTCACCCCTGATATAGTAGAATATGCTGGTCATATCATTGGGATGAATTAAGTAGGCTATCTCTGGTCTGTTGTGCATTTACTAAAT
>NC_085871.1:38923658-38933658 GCF_034702125.1 Engraulis encrasicolus
CTTGGTTCTTTTGTGGAACAATTACATAAGCCTATATACAGTTAGTACTAGTCTTTCCTTTTAAAATCATGTACTTCCTCTACAATATGTTATAATACAGCACCTTTTTCTCTGGCTACAAGAACTGAAAGGTTCAGATTTGGACACTACATGGAGGTACCAATAATGTACCTTCTGTAATGTTCCATGTGCACCTTAATTTCTCCATGTGTACGGGACTGCAAACCATACTGTAGCCTATATCCTTGAACTGTTCAACCACAGCCCAGTTAGCATTCAGAAAGCTGCAGGTTGGTTGCTGAGCTGAGCAAGGCAAGGGGTCAGGCTGACACTCTACCCTCCTCAGGACATGCTTCGTATTCCAGTGGATGGATCGTAACAGGCCCCTGTATACATGATGTAGCTACACCTTTAGCCTCACAAGTATATGAGTGCTGTGGTTGACCCCTGAGTTCAGGACCGGTGCTGTGCTGTAGGCTAAAGTCAAACTAGGATAAACTAGCCTACAATTCCTCCTGCTCGGACGTTTGCTGTAAACAAAACGTGCGTGCTGCAATAGCATGGCTACAAAGACATTGTGTGCGTTCCAATATGCGACCTTCCGTCCTCCACTTGTGCTTGTGGCCTCGTACCAGGAAGTAATATGTCATGATGACATCACTGACAACAGCATTATATTTCAATATTATCGCAAAAGCTCAAGTGTAAAGTAGTTTTCTCATTTGCAAACTGGATGGTGAATGAAGAATAGTCCCCCAAAAATTGTTTTGGCCAGGCTGACAGCGGGGAAACTTAATTGTTTTCTCCACGGAGGCAGTGCATCAGCAAAACGTGAGACCACAAGCACAAGTGGAGGACGCTTGATCACATATTGGAATGCACCCATTCTTTGATATGAACAGTGTGTTTCCTGACTGTCACATGAACACAAGAAATTAACAAACCATCCGAGTTGTATTTCAAGATGTGCTCCTGTAGCATCAACATGGGTGACACCAGCTCCCCAGTATGGAAACAGTGGGTAGGGCAATCATGTGTAAATGTTTAGGACGTCAGACTTGTAGCCCAAAGGTTGCCGGTTCGACTCCCGACCCGCCAGGTTGGTGGGGGGTGTAATTAACCAGTGCTGTCCCCCGTCCTCCTCCATGACTCAGGTAGTGCCGCACTGCTCCCTTACGGGCGCCATTGGGGGCTGCCCCCTTGCACGGTGAGGCATAAAGTGTGTATGGGACTGCAAGCCATATTGTAGCCTACTGTATATCCTTGAACTGTTCAACCACAGTCCACTTAGCATTCAGAAAGCTGCAGGTTGGTTGCTGAGCTGAGCAAGGCAAGGGGTCAGGCTGACATTCTACCCTCCTCAGGACGTGCTTAGTATTCCAGTGGATGGATCGTAACAGGCCCCTGTATACATGATGTAGCTACACCTTTAGCCTCACAAGTATATGAGCGCGGTGGTTGACCCTGAGTTCAGGACAGGTGCTGTGCTGTAGGCTAAAGTCAAACTAGGATAAACTAGCCTACAATTCCTCCTGCTCGGCCGTTTGCTATAAACAAAACATGCCAGGTGCAATACCATGGCAACAAAGACATTCTTTGATATGAACAGTGTGTTTCCTGAATATCATATGAACACAAGAAATGGTAACACTTCACTTGACGCCGGTGTCATATGCATGTCATTACATTATCATAATAGGCATGACACACTCATAGATAAGTCATAAACATTATGGCCTTTATGGCAGTTGTAGAGAGTTACTTGTGTACAATCCCTGGTGCTGAACAAAAAGATTACGTAGTTTCTGAAAAAAGGTTCGCACACTCCTTTGGATTTTTTTCTTCTTTAAGTTATTTTTTCTTTTTATTCATTCATTCAATGGCAATGACGTTTCGACCTCTCGGTCTTCTGGTGAATCTGAGGAAGACGGAGAGGTCGAAACGTCATTGCCATTGAATGAATGAATAAAAAGAAAAAATAACTTAAAGAAGAAAAAAATCCAAAGGAGTGTGCAAACCTTTTTTCAGAAAATACTTAATGGCAGTTGGCCTTAAAGGGACACTGTGCAGGAAATGGGCAAAAAAGGTACTGCAGCTATGCTGCTCATTGAAACTGCGTCGCCTATTGCCAAATTTATCATTTTCATGATAGTTTACTAAGTAATAAACTAATATTTTATAGTATGGCCCAAGTACAGTCATTTTTGCTGCTAAAAATGGCTATTTCTGGAAATTCAAAATGGCGGACCATGGAGAAGATCCCCCCCTTCATGTATGAAAAGTGCAATTTTTCCAGTCATAATGAATAGAATTTCATGGTGGTGGTAAATATTCATGAAAAAGGTAACATTAGTAAATGGGTAGCATGAATTCTGGAAATAAAGAACTAAAAATCTCACACAGTGTCCCTTTAAGTGACAGTCGGTTATGGCAAAGACAACCCAAGGTTAACTGTGTTAACCAGTGTGCAGTGTACACTTGTGTGCTGTGGAGTGTTGTGTCACAATAACAATGGGAGTTGGATTTTCCCAGTGGCGCTTTCTTTAATGCCAGTGTGCCACAAGAAGAGGAGAGGAGAGTGTTGCTGATGCACTGCCCATAGATGCCTTGAGCAAACCAGTGGTAGAGTTAGGGGGCAAGGATCTGCCAATAACTATTGTGCTGGTTTTTGTGAAGTAAAAACAAACTTTATTTCGTTGTACAAATGGCAACGTTTCGACCCACCAGTGGGATCTTCCACAGGCCTGAAGAAGATCCCATTGGATGTGTACCCCCCCAACCTCCTAACACTTAAGTAAAAACAACACATTTGCTGGCTCCTGGGCAGAGACAGACACACAGACAAACATTGATTTTACGCATTTCTCTATTCACCATTGCAACTCAATGTGCAATACATCTCCCAGCACAAATGAAACAGCATGCTACCACTTGATGTAACTTCATTAAAGGTTCCTTTAATCACCTATACTCTATTGCTGGCAAAGGTTTAGGCGAGTAAGCCTGACAAAGCACTTTGGTGAATTACTACAACACTAGTCAGCTTTCAGCTGGATGGGGTTAGCTCGAAAGGCTAACAACACTAATGACATAGAAAACCCGTAGAACAACAAAGCCCATGTCACCAACATCAGCCAGGCTGGTGGCACTGAAACCCAGCGAGCATAACATCAAGACTCTCCACTCCTGGCCACAAAGCTACAGTCATGAAATGCTAATGGGAAGCCACCTGATTTTTTGTTTTGATAGTTGCGCAAGCAGCTATGTCAACTTTCAAACAACTTGCAAATCAAGTCATGGATCAGCTTTGGTGAATTACAGTACTACCACACTAATGACCATGGAAAACATTTGGCAAATAAACTTCACGTACAAGTGTCACCAACATCAACATCAGCCCAGCTGGCAGCAATGACAGCCTGCTAGCATGCTACAAATGCTCCCCAATATTGTGCTAGTGCAATGCCAGTGAAATTCCATTTTGATTTGTTTTTTTACATGACGGCTGTGTAACTTGCAAATCAAAATTAATGAGCTTTGCTGAATTTCTACCACACAAATGACCTGGAAAACCTGCTGAGATTAAAACCCACTAACACAGATGTCACCACCAACATCATCCAAACGGGTGGTAATCATAGCCTGCTGGCATGCTATAAAGTCTTCCAAAGCCTAACCCCACAGTGTTATGCCACCTGAGGTGATTCTTTTTGAAAATTGCACAGCTACTCTATGTTGATTTTCAAACAACTTGCAAATCAAATCATGAGTCTGCTGTTGTGAATTACCACCACACTAATGGCCAGGGAAAACCTGTAGAGAATAAAAGCCCTGTACAGGTGTCAACAACATCAACATCAGCCAAGCCAGTGGCAATGAAAGCATGATAATAAAGGCTCTAGCAGCTGACACGTCTGTCTCTCTGACCCCTGCAATGTGTGAGTAAAAAGAAAAAGAAAAAGAAAAAGAAAGAAGAAAAAACTGAGTGTGATCCATTCCCTTTATTACTTGATGACTTCAGAGAGGCACCAACAAGACGGAAGAGCGCGGTGTGTGGAAGATAACAATGAAAGCATGATAAAGGCTCCCCATTCCTGGCTGCAGTGTTACAGTGAAACTCGCCTGCAGGGCCTGGGTGGGCCTGGGCCTTGTGTCAATATTTTTTTCCCTTCATCACAGTACACAGTTAGGAGCATATTGCACATGATGAAATATAAAAACAATATGATGAAACATGGTGAAAATAACAGTATTCTGTTTTTTTGAAGGAAGCAGATTGACTGTCACTATTTTCATGTTAAATCTACACATAAAAGAGCCATGAGTCGTCTTTTTACAGTGCCAAAGTGAATCTATAGCCTGGGGGCTGGATATAATAGCGGCCAGGTGTGTTCATTTTCCATCACTACAGGAGCATTAGCCATCCAGATGACAATCAACAAAGATTAGATTACACGTAAATTGCCGTCTATAATAAAAAGCACTATAATATAATATGATATGACATTAAGCAGCAGCACGCTGACGCATTAGGTTGCTTAGAGGCATTTGATTGTGAATAGAATGTGTGGATATATGCTTGCACCTTGATGTGCACACTAAAAGGTTAGCAATCCAAATGAATTTGACAATGGTACCCAAGATATCTGCTGATGAAAAATGAAATAGTGTCTGATATACACATACACACACAGCTCAGCAATCATTATAGCCTATTGTTACAACGCACTACTTTTAATGTCAGAGTGATCTACTGCTTCTGATAATGCTATAATTAGCGTCTGACTCATTGCTAGCACTTATTAAGTCAATTAGAAACAGACTTGTCAAATGCCACATTTCACTGTCGCCTTCAATCACTCCTGATCATAATCAGTGCAGTGAAGAATGTTTAATTTCTCATATTAAAATATTTCATTAAATTATCACAATTATAGGCCTACTCAAACCAGCCTTCTTGTCCAGTGCTTTTAGTTTGTTTTGTTGGCAGGGAAGTAGTAGTAGCGGTAGTAGTTCTCTGAAACTCACTACCAACACCACTGATGACTGTTGGAGGACAGCATTGTTTACTTCTGTGGAATCTGTTGTTGCTAATGAGTTGCACAATCTGTGATTTAAAAAATATTTATTTGCCCTTTTTATGACAGAGTAGCTGAAGAGGTAGACAGGAAATGGTTGGGAGAGACAGATGGGGTAGGCTTGGGAAATTACCTTGGACCAGAATCAGGGCTGAAATGGGGGAGAAATAGGGCCAGTTAGCCGCCAGCTGGTTTCATAGGACTCAATGTTAACTGCTAGCTTGGGGGTAACATTTGCACTGCCATACCCAGAGAACGGTTGAAAGTACAGGAGAACGGTAAAACCCTATCATTTAACTCAAGGGCAGGTGTAAAATAAGCTTATTTCCAAAAATGAGACAATATCACTTTAAGGCTTAAAGGGCCCCTTCATAATTAGCGGTGCAGAATTGAGTCATCGGTGGGCCCTGCACCCTCGTGGGCCCCTATTTTCAGAAATGTTTTAAAAAAAAATCTAAAACATTTCTGAAAATAGGGGCCCACGAGGGTGTGGGGCCCACCGGGAAATGCCCACTATGCCAGATGGCCAGTCCAGCCCTGGCCAGAATGAAACCTGCGTCCCCAGCATAACAGTACGGTGCCTTAAAGCGATGGTTCAGAGTAGAATCACCCTAATGCCATTTGAACCGTGACACCCATCCACCTTTACACCCGAAGTGTTTTCTGCCGCAGGCTTACATCAACAGAGTTACCGTGTTATTCAATGTTTATTCCGGTTAGCTTGACTCAAGCGCATATGGATACTGGGCACCGTCTCCAAACTTTCCCCACAAAAATAACATGTCATGACACCAAACTTCTACAGTATAACAAATGTGGTTTGTACTCACAAAAAGATGAATTTGAAACTTTGTACATAGTCCAGGAGTTTATTAGTAACAACACACGAGACGATTAGCTTTTCTGCTGCTAAACATCCGTCGACGTCACTTCCTCCAGCTGCCCTACGTCTATCCATCTCAGCCAGTTCCTCGTCCGTATATTCGGGTTCGAATAAATATGGATTTCCTTCAAAATCGCGAGAGTCATCCTCACGTTCCATGCTGGCAGTGTATTCTTCCATTCTTGTGTATTTTAATGGCAGCAAAAAATGGTCCAGTCCTTAGCTATCTGGCTATGTGTCGGCAATCGCTTCCGGCAATATTATGCCATGCTGTGGACAGTCCCAGCTGGAGGAAGTGACGTCGACGGATGTTTAGCAGCAGAAAAGCTAATCGTCTCGTGTGTTGTTACTAATAAACTCCTGGACTATGTACAAAGTTTCAAATTCATCTTTTTGTGAGTACAAACCACATTTGTTATACTGTAGAAGTTTGGTGTCATGACATGTTATTTTTGTGGGGAAAGTTTGGAGACGGTGCCCAGGATCCATATGCGCTTGAGTCAAGCTATCCGGAATAAACATCGAATAACACGGTAACTCTGTTGATGTAAGCCTGCGGCAGAAAACACTTCGGGTGTAAAGGTGGATGGGTGTCACGGTTCAAATGGCATTAGGGTGATTCTACTCCGAACCATCGCTTTAAGCATTTGGAGATTCAGTTCAATTCCTGCTGATGAGAAAGTGGACAGAAGTCCCACAATGCATCAGTTCAGACGTGAGCCAATCCCTTAGTGCCCCATTCGTCTCCTATATGGACAACCAGTAGGTACAGTAGGTAATGTGAAAAGAGGTGGAACATTCAGATTTACGTACACTTCGGGCAAAGGGGAGACATCATTTTTTGCAATACAGTTTCAGTCCATGCACTTCCTGTCTGGTTGAATTTACTACATTACCCAGAGGTCTGTGGGGGCTGACCACGGAGAGGGAAGTGCAGAGAAGTAGAGGACTCTGGGGAGTCTGAGGCGATGAAGTCTGAAAGATCTTGTTAGATTTTGAGAGTTTTATACACCCAGAGAGAATAGGACTGGGACGGAGAGTTAATAACTTTTTTTTGTAGTGTTTTACTTTTCTCAGAACTTTCTTTAAAGGATATTGACTGACTTTACAACCACCTCAAAAGGCAAGATGTGTGCCTGGCAAACAATTTCAATCAATGAGGAGTTCACAGAGAATTCATATCAAACTGTGCGTCATTTCAAGTAGTATTATGGTGAAAAAGATGATGCATTGTATCAAATTCACTTCTAGTATAATAAGGCTGTGTCTGTAAGACAGTTTTTGTTTTTTTTAATTTTAAGATGGTTGTGAATTACAAATCAAAAGGCAAGACTTGGTCCAGCTGTGGCTTAGTCGGCTGGGCACTGGACTGCTAAACCCGGGTTCGATTCCCGACCTGGGTCATTTCCCGATCCTGCCCCATCTCTCTCTCCCATTCATTTCCTGTCCCACTCTTCACTGTCCTGTCTAAATAAAGTTGAAAACCCCCCAAATATATATATATATATATATATATATATATATATATATATATATATATATATTTTTTTTTTTTTTTTTAAAGGCAAGACTTATATAGTAGTGGGATGGATCAGAATTAAAAACTAAAGGATGGAGAATGCACACAGATCTCGATGGACCAAACAAAATGAAAACTGAAAAGTAATGATGAAGGTCAGAAACACTTATCATGATCACCACTCCCAAAATTGACATTGCACTGTGATGAAGGTCTTAGTGCCTGAGGCATTGTGCCTTTTAGCTTTTAGGAGCATTCATCAATCTTGTGGACATTCACTCTATTCTACGCTCTTCAATTCTACTCTATCATCTTCTGTTTTATCATGATCACTGTTCCCAAAATTGACATTGCACTATATGATGAAGGTCTTAGTGCCTGAGACTTTGTGCCTTTGAGATTTTAGGAGCATTGATCAATCTTGTAGACATTTATCATCACTCTATTCTACGCTCTTCAATTCTACTCTATCATTCTGTTTTATGATGATCTATTCTATGATGCTATTCTATCCCATTCGATTCTATTCTATTCTATTCGATTCTATTTGATTCTATTCTGTTCTACCGTGGTTCTGTTGCAATGTTAAGATTGTTGTAAATGTTGGGCAAGAGGAGCTCAGTTCCCCTTTTGGTCTACAGTACTGTACCCTCTATCTCATACTAAGCCCTTTCTATTTCTAAACCATCCAAGCCTTTAAAAATGTGGTATGATACGAGAGCGTAAATCCTGCACTGGATTACTCTGAAGCAGGCCCTGTGTTCCGTATTGGGAGCCAGTGGTTTCTGTTCTCAGTCTGTGTGTCTGCCTATCACCGAGTTATGTACCTCTGTACGAAATTCTATGCAAATTTTCAGTGATATGTAGGCCTTATAGTGTTCTATGCTCGTTGGAATTGCTGTGTTCTATGCAAGTGCTCTGTTCTGTGCCGGTGTCCTGTTCATTTGAGCCATACCCATCGTACAGTGCTACCGGGCCATTGAGATGCACTACAGTTCTGAAATTAAGGGTTGTGGTTAGGAAAAGAATTTGGCTTTAGACCTTTGTTTCTCAATGGGGGCTCCCAGAGGGCATTAAGGACCCCTTGAAGGGGCGTTGAGATGAAGCTGTGAGAGGGGACATGGGAGGCATTAAAAATGGGTTTGGCAGGCTTATGATGAGGCCAAAGAGGGCGTTGGTTCAAAAAAGGTTGAGAACTAGACGGTGTCAAAGCTTATTGGTAAATGAAACAGCCCATCAATCGAACACCGGCCTCCACCGTTCTGTACTGTGTGTACTGTCTCTTGTGTTCTCTGTGACTTTGTGTTCTTTGTCCATAGAGAACTCCTCCCCACTAGTATGCGGTACACAGCCTAAATTCCCTGGGAGTGTGGAAGGGGCGTGGCCAAGAGCCTAGCCGAGACTACTAACTTCTCATCTCAATCTGACAGATGATGAATGAGCGCCATCCCACTCTTTCTCTTCCTCTCTCTAACGCGCACTGGGGTGCTGACAGGGGGGGGGGGGGCAAAGGGGACAGTTGTCCCGGACCCAGGGAGATAAGGGGGCCCAGAATTGGGTCTTCATTACATTGTCTCTATTGGGCTGGGGGGGGGGGGTGCTGACAGGGGGGGGGGGGGGCGGGGGGGGCAAAGGGGACAGTTGTCTTGGACCCATGGAGAGAGAGGGCCCCAGAATTGGGTCCTCATTACATTGTCCCTATTGGGCTGGGGGGGGGGCTTTCAGATGGCTTTGTCTTGGGCCCAGCCAAAGCTGTCAGCAGCCCTGCTAACGCACACGTGCGTGCAAATGCATGCATGCACATGCACACGCACACGCACGCACGCACTTACGCACGCACGCACGCACGCACGCACGCACGCACACAGGAGGACATGTAGAGGACATGGTGATGTTTGCGAATCTATTTGCTTCTTGTCCTTTCATCAGAGGAAAGGGGCATGTATTTGCTTTGAACACACACACACACACACACACACACACACACACACACACACACACACACACACACACACACACACACACACACACACACACACACACACACACACACACACACACACACACACACACACACACACACACACACACACACACACTCACACACACACACAGGGCCGGGCCAGACATGTCATCCGTCCTCCTTCCATTTGCACTGTCTATTTCTCTCTCCCACCCTATTACTCTCTATCTCTCTGTTTCAATCTTGCCTCTCCTTTCTTCTTCCCTCTGTCGGTCTCTCCATCTTTGTCTCTTCATCTCTGTCCCCAATATTCCTACCTCTCTGTCTCTCTGTCTCTCTGTCTCTCTCTCTCTCTCTCTCTCTCTCGCTCCATCACTGTTCCCAATATTCCTCCCTCTCTCTTTCTCTCTCTCTCTCTCTCTCTCTCTCTCTCTCTCTCTCTCTCTCCATCTCTGTCTGTTCATCTCTCCCCAATCCTCCCCCCTCTTTCTCTCTCTCTCTCTCTCTCTCTCCCTCGCTCCATCTCTCTCATTACAACCCTCTCTTTCTCTATTTCT
>NC_085871.1:38948658-38963658 GCF_034702125.1 Engraulis encrasicolus
GTGAGAGGGCTGCTGGCTGAGGCACCTAATGGCCTACTTAGGAGGACCTGCAGGTCAGCCAGTTGAGAGGTGTGGACAGGGCCAGCGCTAGGCAGACTACGCGGTTGCCTAGGGTGCCAAATGTCCTGGGGGGCACCAAGGCCCACAGAATTACAATATTAAGCAAAATAAAGCATTAAACTTTACATTTAATAGGCATTCAGTATACTATACTGTATACACGTACATGGTACTAGATCAGCTGTGCTCGATCAGATGTATGACACCATGTTTACTAATGGCATGTCAAATTCCACAAAAAGGAAAGACTGGTGCTCGCCTAGGGCACCAAATTGCCTAGAACCGGCCCTGGGTGTGGAGCAGAGAAGAGCGGGCCAGACAAGACCAGATCGGAGAACAGGCAGAGAAAAGGGCTGCACCAGCATGTTAATGGACCTACCCCTTTGAAATGTGTTTTCGTTTCTTTTTTTCCTTCTTTTCAGAAGTGCTTCTAGAATTTTACTTGAACATTCTGAGGAACATGAAAGAAATGTGCAAGTTTAAACATTTTTTTCTTTTTTACCTCCGTCAAGGAGATTATGTTTTTGGTCGCGTTTGTTTGTCTGTCTGTTTGTCTGTCTGTCTGTTTGTTTGTCTGTTTGTCAAAAGGATAACTCAAAAACTTATGGACGGATTTGGATAAAACTTGATGGAGTTGTTGGAAATGACCCAAGGAACAAGTGATTAAATTCTGGTGGTGATCTGGATCACGAACCGGAACCAGGACCTTTTTTAATATTCTTCATCCTTACTAGCCTAGAAATCTATATGCCCCTATTGACCGCAAATTGAATAGTGGACCTTTTTTTAAGATTCTTCATCATAGCTAGCCTAGAAGTCTAGACACCCCTAGTGACCGCAAATTGAATTGGGGACAGGGTGAAGTTTGACAGTCCAGTTTCTAACTCTACAAAAAGAAGGCAGAAAAACTTAAAATAAAAATAGGGTGTAACATAGTCAAATGTCCTCTCAAACAGCTTCCTTGGCAGAGGTCTGCACTCTCACAGTGTATCTGTTTTTTTTATAAGATTGTTGGCATTAGGGAAGGCTGAATAACCCTTGTCACCCCCTTGCAACCTCTTGGGAGGACTTCCAGACCCTGAAAAACTGAAAGAAAAGTCTGTGACACCAAGCTCCCGTTGCTCTTTTTTTTAATGTGACGTTTCGGGCAGCATGCCCTTCATCAGACTGCATGCTGCCCGAAACGTCACATTAAAAAAAGAGCAACAGGAGCTTGGTGTGGCGGACTTTTCTTTCAGTTTTTCATGGTATTTTTTGCTGGTCCTGCACCCAATCTTTTTGAGACGGATGTGCGTGTTTTTCTTTTTTTTAACTGTAGGACTTCCAGACCCTGCCAGGATACTGCCTAGTTTCCAAAAGTCTTGTATGAATTGGGCTATAAGCTTACTAGCCTGATAAACCAGCCTAAATGTGAGACCGGAGTAATTTAGTCTGGCCCCGATGAACGTTACCTCGGACAATTGCTGATGAGAACAACCTGTTGTTTTTTCAAACCGTGCCGGCGCTCTAACCAATCAGTGATTTTTGCCGTTGATATGCTTTCCCAATGGTGTTGCAAGCTTTGTCGTCACTCCCCCAAAACCCTGCCCGCTTTGATTCAAAACAAATCTCTGCGTTGTAATTGGTTTTGCCAGACTCAGGGCACAGTGTTCAAAACGTTCTCAGATCCGAGGCCAGACCCACTCGCAGCTGAAAAATGTCAGCGCCCAGCGGGTGGCGCTGGTTTACCAGGCTAGGGCTATACAATTATACAAGTGCATGTTTGTTTAGGCTCTTTCCAGATGGGGAAATCATTTTCTTTCTTCTGTCTGGAGCAATGCTAATGAATGTGTGTGTGTTTGCTTGTGTTGTGTGTGTTTGCTTGTGTGTGTGTGCGTGCGTCCGTGTATATGTGTTTGTGTGTGTGCGTGCGTGCGCGCGTGTGTGTGTGTGCATGTGTGTGTGCAAATGAGTGCACAGCTTAACTCCATGAGACATAGAAGCATGAAATATCTGCTGAGCCAACGACCTTTTGAACTTCACACTCATTTTATAATTATCATCACGCACTCATGCAGCCTTGATCAATACGTTAGCGATGTTCATGTATGTACTGCATTGTACTGGCATCTTGTGACCTTGACATGTGACTCCTTTGTCAAGAGGGGAAGGCGGAGGAGTACAAGGAATTATAAATACTATGTGCTCCCTGTTACAACAACCGACTGATGAAGCTCTTTGGATGCTTGCAACTAAGGCCCTCGGTACGCTTGCTGCGAGCCTTAAATTATGCACGCCACCGCATGCTACGGACTGCAACATACTTGCTTTAGAAGCACAAGACCAATATGCAATATGGGGTGGGGTGGGTGGGTGGGTCAGAGACTGGAAGCAGAGGCGATTCTAGGATCAGATGGGGCCCCAAGCAAAAATGCAAAAGAATGAACATTTGAACCAAAATCGCCACTACTGTGGTAAAGTGTGGGCTGTTATTCACTATTTAGGGGCTTGGGGGCCCCAAGCGGCTCCCTGCCTTGCCTGGTGGCAAGATGCGCCTCTGACTGGAAGGGAGGCAGTGGTAGTCTACATAGAACGCAGGTATACGCAGTATACCCACCTCGAAATTTTAGGGATTTCAGTATACCCACCTAAAATTGATTGATCTATTATTTAGAATAGCACAAATGTACAGTATACCCACCACAACAAAGTAGACTACACCACTGAAGGGAGGGATCAAGGATCAAGCTAAACTAGCATGTCACACAGAGACTTTTCTTACTGAGCGTATACGTACATAATTTTAGCAGAGGCTCTCATCCAAAGCCATTTACAGTATTTTAGAGTAGGCCTATATTTACATTCCTTTGAGCAATGTAAGGAGAGAGGCCCTCCTCAATTTCACTTCAGTCGCGGATAAGTTTGTGAAGACAGATTACTCTGTGTCTGAGTCATGACAGCCCATGTAATGTGCATTGTGATAACGCAGTACACAAAATGGAAATCTGCCTCTGCATTTAACCTCACATAGAGACACACCTTAGAAAATAACACACTCACACACACACACACACACACACACACACACACACACACACACACACACACACACACACACACGCACACGCGCACACACACACACACACACACACACACACTGGACAGCTAGGGAGTGTGTGTGAGTGTGTGTGTACGGGTGGGTGCCATAATCAACCTCAATAGCAGGGGTGACGATAGGAGAAGACTGGTCATTCACTCCTCCCACACGTGTGTGTGTGTGTGTGTGTGTGTGTGTGTGTGTGTGTGTGTGTGTGTGTGTGTGTGTGTGTGCGTGCGTGCGTGCGTGCGTGCGTGCGTGTGTGTGTGTGTGGAGGACAAGACCGGTCATTCGCTACTGCCGCCCACCTGTCGGTGAGGGGAATTGAATCAGTGACCTTTGGCAACAAGTCATGTCTGACACCTTTAGTTGCTAACCCATGTCTCACTTAACAACTCAGCAACTTGAAAAACATGCACAAATGTGTGTTCAAATATGTGTTATGACTTTGACAGATGTACAGAACAAACTTGTAGAATAGACTCATTTTCCCATTTCTTCAACATACGGTCAGAGTGGATGAGGAAAGAATAGCATAGATAGAATGATTATTCCATGGTCAAGGATGGGTAAATACTATTCTAAACCTCCTTACACCAGGATGGTTTGTAGACTGAAAAAGGAATGTGCCAGCTATTACACTATAACATCATTCTTCCTTGCATAGTGCACTGATCCCGTTGTGAAATTTCAGTTGATGATGACATATAATATGGTATAAAATTAAATTTTATTGTCTGTATTTCCATAGTTGTTATGAAATGGAATTAAATACACCATACTTCCATGATAAAATGTGCCAAAACTCCTGTAATCCCTACAGCACTGGAAAGTACTTTATCCCAAGGTTTACAAACTACTAGTCAGACCTATGTAAATCCGCACGGCTTCTCAAACTCCACTCACTGAAAGAGTGCGCGGTGGATTCGCCTTCAGAAGGCATAGCTTCATCTATTGGTCTGTCCTTGACACCGACAAATTCCTTCAAAAACGTTCTCAGAAGGCATGGCTCCATCTATCACTTGTTTGTCCTTGCCACCGACAAATTCATTCAAAAACACTCTATGTTCTCTGAGTGAGAATCAATATACTCTACAATCTGTCGCTTAACTCCTAAATGTGAGCCGCCATAGTTCTTGAAACAATAAAGGCTTCGGACAGGTATTTGCCGGAGAGACCTCTGTGTATACTGTAGCTCGTGGACACCCTGCCGAAGCTGGGCGGAACCACACAGAGGTCAGGTGAGAAGAACCAGGCTAATTAGCCTAATTATCATCGACTTTCAAATCTCTTCAAGACTTGGGTGGGAGGAGTTCCTGATTTTTCGGGAGCTCAGAATGGATATTTGTACTGCTCTTGTCCTGACTAGAAGCAACGCTGAAGGTGTTGCGTCACTAGGATGGCACGGCCTGGCTACAGGCCGATACACTGCAGCGAATATGTGACAAGAGATGTAAGCAGTAGAAGATGCAAGCGATCAAGAGGAGGGGCACCATAGATAAATAACTAAATGGTAGATCAAATAAGATTGCCAATGCTCAAAGGGAGCATTCCATGTTCCGCATTCCAAATTCCATATGCTGTGCGCTTTCTTTCAGAGCTTTGAATGCCCAAACATGTCAGTCGCTTGGCTCTGTTTGATGTTGGAATGAAAGCAAAGGCTAGTGGTTAGACATGGTAGTTGAGTGTGTGTGTGTGTGTGTGTGTGTGTGTGTGTGTGTGTGTGTGTGTGTGTGTGTGTGTGTGTGTGTGTGTGTGTGTGTGTGTGTGTGTGTGTGTGTGTGTGTGTGTGTGCGTGTGTGCGTGTGCCAGTGGTTATGCTTGTTAGTGTGACTGAGGCAGTCGTTTTACAAGGCAGACACACACCATTTTTATGCAAAAAGACAGAGAAAGGGTTGTGAGAAGATGGGGGAAAGAAAGAAAGAAAGAAAGAAAGAAAGAAAGAAAGAAAGAAAGAAAGAAAGAAAGAAAGAAAGAAAGAAAGAAAGAAAGAAAGAGTGGCTGAGATGAATAGAATGAACAAAATGGGGGCAAGAGACAAGATAAAGAGACTGAAAAAAGATGCGGGGCAAGAGAGAAGGAGAGAGGTGAAGAGAAAAGCGATTGTATGCTTTCGAATGAGTCTCTTGGCTTTGAAATGCGTCCCTCTGATATCTCAGACTTGGCCTCTCTCCCTCTGAACTCAGATGGTGGGTGGAAAAATATCTTTTTGGTCTAATTTCATTTATCTGACAGAGTGGCGTTTCTTTGGCCAGAATTCACTGGTGGCTTGGCTGGCTTCACTGCGGTTGTATGATCGCAGATGATTCAACTTTTTTGCATTTTCACCTGCACGCAGGGCCTGTGACAGTTTTGGCTGGCCCCATGACAAAGTCATCTGAAAGGGCCCCCTACCCAATACATGTAATGTAAGGGGGACCCAATTCTGGGCCCCCTATCTCACTGGGCTCGTGACAACATACCCCTTTGCCCCCCTGCCTGCACACACCTTACTTTGCTTGTTCTGGCATCCATAGTCTATCTCTTTGTGGTGGTTAAGGGCCTAAGGGTGGCCTTGCAAAACCTTTACGGAATCAAACTGAAAGTATTCTTTGCATACCCATGCCATTGTAAAAAAAAAATCCTATTTTAAGGATGTCTGCGAAAAGCAGTGTAAATTGAAGCAAGAGAAACATTTACTAAAGCACACAGCAGAAGCAGTTCTGGAACACACAGTCGTTGTAGTCCAAGGCCCTCCGCAAACCGGCTCCTACAAAGTTCAAAGCACTGCTTCTATTCCATTGTTTTCAATAGAACGCCGAACGGAACGGACACGAGACGAACGCGGTCTTTCTGCTTAGTTTCGGCCGGTGTGTTCTACTCTGCCTTTCACACTGACAGCGTCGGCGTGCACGGCCAGTCCTGTTCAAAACCCTCCCCCCAGCCAAAGCTTAGCGTGCTACTTTGCCATTCATTTGAATGAGACACCACCGGTCGCCGGCGTGAAAAATACGCTTGAGTTCTATTTTCCAAATGCAGCGTGGAGCAGAGCTGGCTCCCGCGCCGCTGACGCCCGACTACTGCCGGTTGGTGTGTAAGGAGGACAGATATGTTTCAATGCATTTTCACCGACGCCATTAAAAAACGTGGCCGTTCTGCGGCGCTTTACCGCCCTAGTGTGTAACACCCCTAAGGGTGAAACACCTGGAGTCTTTAGAGCAGTGGTTCCCAAACTTGTTTTCACCTTTTGGACTTCAGAATATAGTCTTAGCCTAGCAATGGCTTTCTAGCAATTTTAGAAGACAAACGTTTGGGAACCACTGATTTAGAGCCGGGGTAGAATTCTACCCGGTAGAATGAGTAAGGATTTAAGTTGTACTCATACTGAAGTTGTACTCATACTGCTCTTACATGTTTAACCAGAACATTCCAACTCCCTCATTGTGTTCACTCCTCTTTACATAACACGCACGCACACACACACACATACTAGTACACACGCACACACAGTCACATGGATTCACACACACACACACACACACACACACACACTACACACACGCACGCACGCACACACACACACACACATGCACGCACACACACACACGGACACGGACACACACACACACTACCTATCCACGAGCACAGCACCCCCGGTGCTCTCCGTCTGTCTCATTTGTATTCCAGGAGAGAGGAGGCGTTCTAGGTCCCCATTGTGTCAGCGGTTACTACGGTAACAGATCCTCCACAGCCACCCCCCACCTGCCCTCTGAGAGTGATGACAGAGAACATCTCGACCTACTGTTCATCCCAGCCCACAAAACGACACACTTACTTTCTCACATAACCTAGTGTTTGAAAGTTCACGTAACCTTTTTTTTAACTCCACAAATCAACTAATAATTCGTCCATTCCTCACATAACCTACTGTTTCCAATACTATGTATCCTGTCATTTATTATTATTCCTACCTCAAACAAGTCCGACAGGCCGACAAAGATGCGTCGGTCTATGCACTGCCGCCTTGTAGAGGGCATTTTCAATTCAAGAATGCGTTTCAGACGGACAGACCGACGGACTGACATACCCTCTTATAGAGATGCTAGGATGCATCTAAAAACGATATAATTCCACACTAAAGCCTATACTGAAGTACTGAATACATTCCACTAGGGCTATGTGAGTACCGTCCACTGTGTGTGGAGCATGGTCACATTATCAAGATTGTAATCTTTAACCTGACTTTCATCAGTGTGTTTCGCTTTCGCCTTCGTCTTCACGATATCATCTGGGAAACCCCCACTACCAACATGCTTTCGAATGATGCTCCTTATCCTTGCATGTGACTGGATTAACAACCTGTCCTCATCTTAACTGACCTGCGACTTCAGCCACTCACATTGAACTCGAGCTGAGAATGACAGGTGGAAGAAGAGCCATAATGCCGCCCATCTAGAGAGAATCTCACCCGGCTATCCTGATTGGCTCATTCGTTCAGCAATATTTCTGATTTTCACAGTCCTCAGATGGTTGCGTGAGTAAACCAGGATGCCCTCGTGTATAGATGGGTTCTCAATTTTTGTTTTCCCCTGGCTGCGCGAACGTAGCTGCGCATAACTCAACCTCTGATTGTTGGAAACCGCTGTCGGTCAAAAAATTAGCTCACATGGTGGGCTGCCAGTGTCTTGCCCCTCCTCACAACATCGTGTTTACAAACACTGTGAACCCATGTATAGTTTTGTGAAATGCAGCCAGATGGTAAGTCAGGTTAGGTAATCAGGGTATGATAAAAGAAGGCTTAGAGGGTACCTAACGCCAAAAAAGGTTATGAAACACTGGCTTACTGTTTCATATATTTCATATCCTTTTATCCATCCCCATCTCACAAATCTACCACATTAGTTTTTTCACAAACTTTTTATCATTCCATTTATCGTCTCTCTCTTTTCTCTTACCGTCTGTCTGCAGCTAACAAAGCAGTTATATAACAGCTGTGAGATAATGACCAAACCATAAAAAAAATATTGGTCATAACAGAAATCTAAAAATGGTGATGTTTATGGTGATCGTAAATATGACAGAGCTTAACAGGTAGGTAAAATATGAAGGTAAATATGACAGATCACTAAAATTAATGATTTGGAGCTCGGGAGGTGAGTGATGGGACCGTGGCAGGTGTTTGCTTGTTTGTCAACGCCGCCATATGCCAGCAGCTCATTTTTAACGAATGTCAAATAGCCATATGTCTTCAAAATCAAATAAAGCCTCAGCACCAGCTATTTTTCATCAACATCAACAGAAAACGGAAAACTCCAGATAGTCGATAAACGAGAAAGAAAAACTAGATCTCTGCAAGAAAGCTTGTGTACAGTAATATGGCCATGGCCTCGGTCTGTTTATGGCTATTCTGGGATACTCCTCTATGCTTCCAAACCCATCTTCCATCTCTCTCTCTCTCTCTCTCTCTCTCTCTCTCTCTCTCTCTCTCTCTCTCTCTCTCTCTCTCTCTCTCTCTCTCTCTCTCTCTCTCTCTCTCTCTGGCATCCTTGTCTAGTCTTCTCTGTGATTCTGCTAGCTGTCTCCATCTGTTGCTGTACTCATCCACCTGCTCTCGCTCTCTCTCTCTCTCCCTCTTCATCACCACCATCATCATCATCATCTCCTATCCCTCTCTCTTACACAAACACGCATCCTTCATAACCCTCAGTCTCTCTCTCTCTCTCTCTCTCTCTCTCTCTCTCTCTCTCTCTCTCTCTCTCTCTCTCTCTCTCTCTCTCTCTCTCTCTCTCTCTCTCTCTCTCTCTCTCCCACACTTCAGCTTTGCTTTTTGCTGAATCTTTGTATTAACCGCTATTTCACACCAACATATTGTGCGCCTTGGCCTACAGCTTTAAGTGTAATCCTCCCTGCTCTGTCACTGGGTCTTGGGTTAGAGATGAGGGCTTTAGGGGGTTGACTTTCTCCACAGGAAAGGTCACTGGATCATATGGCACTGGGCGCAGAGGGGACAATACGGTGCTCTCTCTCTCTCTCTCTCTCTCTCTCTCTCTCTCTCTCTCTCTCTCTCTCTCTCTCTCTCTCTCTCTCTTTCTCTCTCTCGATCTTCCCCTCTTTCCTCTCTATTTTCATCTCCTTCTCTTTATCACACAAACACAGGTCCTTAACGTTGGCCCTTCTCTCTGTCTCTCTCTCTCTCTCTCTCTCTCTCTCTCTCTCTCTCTCTCTCTCTCTCTCTCTCTCTCTCTCTCGCCCCCCTCTCTCTTTTCAACAGTGCCTTTTACCTACAATACTCTCCAAAGATAACACTTTTAAGAGCTTCAGTTTAAAAAAATCCTGTTTGTTGTCATCTCAGATGCTGATACTTTTTTTCCTTTTTCCTGTCATCTCTCCAAATACGTACACGGCACTACAGCTGTAGATGGCTTAGGAACGAACAGGTTTCTCTGTCAGACCGACCTGTCCCAGATTCACTCACATAATTCATTATTAACAAAAATCACATAAACAGCTGTGGCTCAGCTGAGTAAAAAATATTCATCCCGCCCAACAAAATAAGCACGGAAAATAGAAAAAAAAAACACATCACAGATGGCAGAATATATTTATCAACTAACGCTTTTCAAACAATGCTGCGCTGCTATGATAGCCACCAGAAATAGGACTCCGAGAGCTCTATTCTTAGAAGCGCCGCATCCTTTTGGCAAGAATTGTTTGCAACGCCTCAGGCCGGGATATTAAATTAATGTGATTTGCAGATTTTAGCATCCAAGTGCAGCAGGAAACAAAAAAAGACACAGCAATCAATTAAGCTGCCTTTTTCCCGCCTTCCGTAACTAATGATCAACGTTGTGTCTTCTCCTCCTGGTAGTGGAATAAACACCTGTGGTGTGTGTGCCTTCATTTTGTTGACTGCTTTGCTTGAAATAGTTCTAGCATCTTAGTATCCAGCAGCTACAGTACAAACCGTGGCAATCAGATGGGCTGCCATTTCTCGCTTGGTAATTAATGATCAAGATGTGTCTCCTCCATGCTAGGCAATATTGTAAAATAAACAGTGATAGTGGAAGGAGATGCCTTCCAGGGAGGGGTCATCATCCCTATGTTCCCAGGGTCCTATGTTCCCAGGGTCCTATGTTCCACACAACCAGGGAACATAGGACCCTTTTTTCGTGGAATATAGGTACGCTCCCTCCAGGGAAGCCGACAACGAGGGAAAAGGGGCCAGTTGTCCTTGGCCCAGGGAGAATAGGGGCCAATAATTGTTTAGGAAATGAAGAAAAAACGCACACCGATGAACTCTCATTTAAGCCATTTTTAAAGTGTGACGTTAAACGTCACGCATTAAAAATGGCTTAAATGGGAGTTCATCGGTGTGCAGAGGCGCCTCTTGTCACCAGGCAAGGCAGGCAGCGGCTAGGGCCCCCCAAGCCCTTGGATGGTGAATAAAAACTCACACTTTGCTACAGTAGTGGTTAATTTCTTTCAAATGTTCACTCCTTTGAAATTTCGCTTGGGGCCCCACCTGAACCTAGAATCGCCTCTGTCGGTGTGCGTTTTTTCTTCATTTCTTATGGATTTACTTTTTTGAACCTGCACCCGAAACCAGTCACTGGATGTGCGTGTTTTTTGATTGGGCCAATAATTGTTTGGAATGCCTCAGGCCGGGATATTAATGTGATTTGCAGATTTTAGCATCCAAGTGCGGGAAACAAACAAAAAAAGACACAGCAATCAATTAAGCTGCTGTTTTCCCGCCTTCCGTAACTAATGATCAACGTTGTGTCTTCTCTTCCCGGTAGTGGAATAAACACCTGTGGTGGGTGCAGGGCCGTAACCAGACATTTTCAAATACGGAGGTAAAATACTGTAGGCTACATTTAGAATGCTTCAAACCCTTCAGTCAAACTCTTAAGTTTGTTTTCATTAATCACTGCCTTGAGGATAAATGGGGGTGGCGTATATAGATTTGTTGATCATATATTAGTTTTCATCACTTACATAATTTAGTCATTTACATTACTGAAAAAAAATACAGAGGATATGACCTCTGTGTCCTCAATGGTAGTTACGGCCATGGGTGTGTGCCTTCATGTTGTTGAATGCTTTGCTTGAAATAGTTTTAGCATCTTAGTATCCAGCAGCTACAGTACAAACTGTGGCAATCAGATGGGCTGCCATTTCTTGCTTGGTAATTAATGATCAAGATGTGTCTCCTCAATGCTAGGAGATATTGTAAAATAAACATTGATAATAGAAGGAGACGGAGAAGGGGATGGTCTTCCAGACAAGCCGGCAACAAGGGACAAGTGAGTCAATTGTCCTGGGCCCAGGGAGAATGGAGGCCTATTGGGTCCCCATAACATTGAATTTATTGAGTGTGGTAGCATTCGATGGCTTTGTCCTGTGGCCCAGCGACACTGTCAGCTGTGTCCTTCTCGCTGTGTCGGAATAGTTTTGCCGACTGTACAGTAGCAGTAGCACCAGAGAGGTAGCACCCAGCTGCAGGATTAACCGCGCCGATCAATTAAGCAACAATTTCCCAGCCGTGATTAATGGGAAGTGATGTAACGGGATGAAAAATGTAAGCGAATCAGGTCTCGGATATCATAATTAATCGACATGGGAAAGACGTAGGAAGTGAGATAATGAAGACATGAAGTTAGATGGCTCTGGTGAATGCAGGTGGTGTGTGTGTGTGTGTGTGTGTGTGTGTGTGTGTGTGTGTGTGTGTGTGTGTGTGTGTGTGTGTGTGTGTGTGTGTGTGTGTGTGTGTGTGTGTGTGTGTGTGTGTGTGTGTGTGTGTGTGTGTTTGGGCGGGTGAAAGTATGTGATGTGAGTTCATTACCTAAGCTGACCATCTAACAACATGGTAGAGAGTAAATATCTTCTGATTTTAGTCATTATATGCGCTGGGCCACAAATATGCTGTTTAAGAGGCTAGATATACATTATTCATGCAAAAGTATCAATATTTTGTTCCGAGGCCGTCTGCATAAAAAAATTTGAAGAAACTCTCCCTTCTAAATCGTTTGGAACTTTGTACGAAAAATATAAAAAAAAAATATTAGAAACAGCATATGTGGAGCTCGGTCCCATGAAATCGCGGGAAGTGATGTCACTTTCGAGCTCTACTGTCATTGTGACACAGCACTCCACAGCACACTAGACGTTCACTGCAGACTGCACACACCAAAATTGCATTTATGCCTCACCCGTGCAAGGGGGCAGCCCTCAATGGCGCCCCAAGGGAGCAGTGCGGCGGGACGGTACCATGCAGGGTACCTCAGTCATGAAGGAGGATGGGGGAGAGCACTGGTTAATTACTCCCCCCACCAACCTGGCGGGTCGGGAGTCGAACCGTCAACCTTTGGGCTACAAGTCTGACGCCCTAACTGCTTACCCATGACTGCCCATGAAGACACAAACTGGTGAATGCAGGTGGTGTGTGTGTGTGTGTGTGTGTGTGTGTGTGTGTGTGTGTGTGTGTGTGTGTGTGTGTGTGTGTGTGTGTGTGTGTGTGTGTGTGTGTGTGTATGTGTGTGTGTGTGTGTGTGTGTGTGTGTGTGTGTGTGTATGTGTGTGTGTGTGTGTGTGTGTGTGTGTGTTTGGGGGGTGGGGTGAAAGTATGTGAGTTCATTACTTATATTTCACACATAGGTAGTATACATACTTAATGTATTATATATGTCTATTTTCAAGCTAGTTGCCCCTGACTAACTCCTCACATTTGTGTATGCATAAACATGGCAGTATGAGTGTATGATCTAAAATGTATGGATGTCTGTAGGGGAGAGAGCCGCGTTTACCTCTGATCCAAGGGCCACTGCAAGCATTGTCTTTCAGCAGACGACCAGCTCTGGCGTTCGAGCTCTCTTTCTCACATGCTCCTCTCCAATGGTCAGTATTTCAGGGAAAAGACCCCACGCACAGTTCATAAAATCCAAAGGTTTCAAGTAGTTCTCAAGCGGTTCGAGCTAGCTCCTTACCCCACCGCCGAACCGGTCAAAGATTCACAAGCAAGTGGCTCCACTGCTCCTTCAGCACGCGAGTCCCACTTCTCTTCAAGGAATTACATCTCAAACAAAGGTCCTTGTAGTTTACCCAATGTCCAGCAAACTTCCAAGTCAAATGGTTCTGGTCGGCGTCCTGGCGAGCTGGCCAAACGCCAGGCTTCTTGCTTGCAGGAACGCTACTCTGGGCCCTTCTCAAAACCTAGGACAGTGTCCTTCCAAGTGTATCAGCCTAATTAGTCACACCCAGTGATTGGATACTCTTTATTAGTCACACCCAGTGATTGGATATTCTGTAGAGTTCACCAAAGAGTATCCAATCACTGGGCGTGACTAATTAGGCTGGTACACTTGGAAGGACACTATCCTAGGTTTTGAGAAAGACCCCCTGTACTTGGTCACCTGTGACCCCCTGAACTCTGACCTTTTATAAGTTAGAGGTTAAGTGACTCCCCCTTGTGTTGTGTTGTGAACGTGAAAGTGGACTGTGCTGGTCTGTGTCCTCACTGACCCTCCCTAACTTCATTACAACATTAAAAATGCAATGTTGAATTGAACTCTTAGAGAGTATTGTGGAGCCAAATATTATCTATGTAGAATCTACATAGATAATATTGTAGATGTTAAATCGACTCTTTCAGTGTTGATTTAACACAGCAACAAATACTGTGTAGTCTGCTACCACCCCATATAAAAACAGGACCAGTTGTCCTTATATGACCAACCCCCCAACATCAGAAAGACAATATTTGTTCAAAGACATACTTTCAGCAGGTGGTCTATGTGTGTTTTCCCCTAAGATGTCAGACCGTTTTGTAGGGTACAGCAAGGGTAACACACAGACTGCTGAACCTTAACGGAAGAGAGATGAAAGGAAGATCAAAGTTGTGTCTCCTTTCACTGTTACACATAGTGAGTAAAAGTGAAAAGTGTGTGAGAAATGTATTTTACAAATAAACACACACTTAAGCACGCCCACACACACGCACGCACGCACGCACGCACGCACGCACGCACGCACGCACGCACACACACACACACACACACACACACACACACACACACACACACACACACACTTGCACACACACACACACACACACACACACTTGCACATACACACACACACACACACACACACACACACACACACACACACACACACACACACACACACACACACACACACACACACACACACACACACACACACACACCTGTGAGTGTGAGGGCGCCACAGCGGGGTGTTAAATCCAGCTCAAAACACAGATGGTGGTAGTGTCTGAACCTCACTTATCTCCAAAAAATAATAAGTGTCTCATTTTCCAAATACATGACTTTTGAAGCTGGTGGGTAGAGGTAGTTCAGGTGGCTATTGGTAGGTGGGTGGGTAGTGGTAGGTGGGTGGTGGGGTAGCAAGGGGGAATAAGGTCTCGAACTTGACATTTGTACTGCTGCAACCCCCCTGTCTCCGAGACAAATTTATCCCAGGTGGAGGCTAATAAAGTAACCTAACCTAACCTTTTTGTGCTCTTGCTCTCTCTAACTCTTAAACTCTCCAGCTCTTATCTCTCGGTCTCTCTCTTTTTCTCTCCCTCTCTCTCTGTCTGTCTCTCTCCAGGCTCAGTGCCTTCACCTCCCCTGCTACTAAAGTTGTTCATGCTTCTCTCTCTCTCTCTCTCTCTCCATCTGTCTCTCTCTCTCTCTCTCTCTCTCTCTCTCTCTCTCTCTCTCTCTCTCTCTCTCTCTCTCTCTCTCTCTCCATCTGTCTCTGTCTCTCTCTCCCTCTCTCTCCTGGCTCAGTGCCTTCACCTCCCCTGCTAAAGGAGCAAAGGAGTTCATGGTTCAGATGTGTTTGAGATCAAAGAGCACTAG
>NC_085871.1:38968658-38981158 GCF_034702125.1 Engraulis encrasicolus
AAGAAACTTTTTCACTGAAACATAACCCATTAAAAAACTGCTGATCAATAAGTGTGGCGAATATCAATACATAACGGTAATGAAATCTTGAAGGGTAGTTTACAATAGCACTTGAGTAATATTAGCTTAGCTAGCGAGTCCCATCCTCATGTCACCCACTTCATCACGTTGTAATTGATACGTTATGACAGGAAAAAATGACTATTGCATACAAGTTGGACAGTCTTACAACATGCAATCTGCGACTATAGTTGTGAGCCTTCTCTCAAAACAAGTAGGCTGGTGATCACTCAAAGCAGGACATAACGTCTACTTTGTGTTTTGATTGAAAGCAATAGCCTACGTTCTTGTGCTGCCATGTCTGTGGGCATGTTCTTCAAAATATGTTCAAGATCAGATTAATTGACCCCCACGTACTTAATGCATTTACCAGCTATCCACAGCATAGACTCCAGTAATTCATCATCAGATGTGTAGGCTTTGTATGAGTAGGCCAATTTGAAGTGCCACCAGAATATTAAGACGACAGATAAAACATTAAACTATAATCTCCCGGTTGCTCGCGCAAAATTCCGCGGTATGAAAATGACCTCCGCGAATTATATTAAGCAATGTCTCAACATAAATTCTGTTAACTGAGTCAGCCTACAATATGAACAATAACTAAGAAATGATGCATTTTGCAGGTGTACGGCACAAACCTGGAACTATTCTAGTTTATGTGCTCAGACTATCCGCTGAAATGAAATGATGGTGAAATGATGACAAGCAAAACTATCTAACCTGTCACCTGTGCAATGTTACGGTTTTGCTATTTAACTTCTAGCTAGGCTTGGGATGTGAAATAAACAAACCCAGTCAGTCAGGCAAGTCACCTGACGCCGAAGTCCTGATTGGAAATTATGTTATGCCACCACAACTTCTACAAACAAATAGTATGTCAGCAAACAATCCACCACCACCAATGCCCTGGATTACTAAATGAGCTTGAAATTTACCTTCACCAACTTTTGTGTAAAGTCTGAGGTGCATGTAGCATGCTGAGGTGAATTAGTTAGCATAGACACGAACCAAGGATGTCTAAATAAAACAGATTTGCACCTGCTACTCTGCAGTAGAACTGATTAAGTCTACACTAAACCCAATGTACGTCAAAGAAACACAGTTTGCTTATATACTTACATACATTCATGTTAGAAGTTACTTACAGACCGACAGATGCCAGTCACTGGCATGTTTGATGGAGACACGATGCAATAATAGAGCTAGTCTTAGCATCATTACACTCAACATGTCTCGCTGACAGCGCTTAAAAAACAAAAAAACAGAACTTGAGGCACATGCCACAATGTATTTGCCCGCCATATTATGGCTATTACTATGACCACAGTGTTATTTAAAAGTCAATGTAATTTGCTAGGCAAACAAGTTTGTCAGTCATGTTGGTCAAACAACTGTAATAAAATGTTTAATTTTACTTACCTAAACATCAGCGCTCCATCTCAGAGTACCGATAAGTACACCCGATTTCACAAGGAGATGGCCAAACAATGGCAACAGTAGATCAATCGATCGAGTTGATGTTCAAAGTTTATGAAAGTAATATCGGAAGCAACACACAGGTAGACAAGATTTCCCAGTCCCAGGCACGCACAGACAAGTAGTAGTCATGACGACGGCCCTCTTGCTCAGCGTGCGCCTGACTGAAAAGAATCCCAACTGTCAATCAAACCATCTTCTGATGCTCATTGGTCAATTTAACTTTTAATATCTCTCTAAAATAAAACTTCACCACAAAAAAAGACCACCCTGGTAAGTTGGAGAGCAAGGGGACCTACTAGTTGAGCGAAAAATGATCCCCCTGGAGTGGCATTTAAGGGAGATACAGGGTTTTATGTCTCTCATAGGAATGAATGGGATTTGGCCATTTTTTGGTCTTTTTGGGTCCAACCTTGGCTCCAACTTGGCTTCAACAATGAAATAGAATTTTAGCCTCCATTCTATTTACTCTCAATGTGTCACACTCACCTCTGGTCAGGGGTGCGTTTCTCAAAACCATAGTTGCTAACTACTGTAGCTACTTTGTTGCTTGAAATGCAATTTCCCATTGGCAACTATCCAAGTTGTTAACTGGCTAACAACTACGCTTTTGAGAAATGCACCCCAGAATTGTTACTCAACCTACTGTACTGTACTCTAAGAGAATAAATGATTCCCTTATTTCATAATCATCCCTGTATTCTCTTTATACTGTAAATCCTGTGGCTTTTTTCTGTAATTTCTGACCCATATGCCTAATGCCCACTACATTACCATGACCGTGCCAGTGCAAAAAAAACAGACTTTGCATATGGAATTTTGGCAGGTACGGCCCACATGGAAGGACCATGCTGCATGTACAAGCACAACCCTAGCAGGCACAGTGTGTGTGTGTGTGTGTGTGTGTGTGTGTGTGTGTGTGTGTGCGTGTGCGTGTGCGTGTGTGTGTGTGCGCGCGTGTGTCTGTGTGTGTGTGTGTGTGTGTGTGTGTGTGTGTGTGTGTGTGTGTGTGTGTGTGTGTGTGTGTGTGTGTGTGTGTGCACGCACACGCGCATGTGTTTGCCTGTGTGTGCGTGTGTGTGCATGTGTAGTGCATGTTTGCCATGGGAACAGATGGCAGATGGCCGGCTCTTGTTAATTGAAGCACAAAAATGGAGGTTGTCTCCTCAGGACCTTGGAGAGCTCCCAGGCTGCTCAGAGTCTGGCTGGCACATTTAGAACATTACACCAGTTGAACTCCAGGGGGCGATATGAGTCAGAGATGAGATAATTCAACCTCTTTTGCACAAATGCCCCCTGGACCTCATTCTAAGCCTCCCAACGCCCCCTGGACCTCATCAGAAGCCCCCCCATGCTCCCTGGACCTTATCCTAAGCCAGCCAATGTCCCCTTTAATCCCCCCCATGCCCCCAATGACAACTAAGTACGCCCCCTCTTAACTGTATCGTTCTCAACGCCCCTGCTCCCGTTGAGAAACACTACCTTATCGGCTTGGTAATGTCATTAATGCTATCATTTTTTTGTATATGCAGTAAGAGCCACTTGTTTGGTACAATGTTTTCTTGACTGTGGTGTGCAAGATTGTTGCAAAGTCTGAGCAATAGCCATGATTCCCCCCCACACACAAACACTTACACATTAACACCAAAGATGCCCCATAGACGCACAGTTGGCCAAAGTAAAAGTAGAAGTAAATCATGGTGTAAGCACAACACTAGCACCTTGCACACAAAACTTCAATGTGGTTTCCAATTCAACATTTAACAGGAATGTTTTGAGAACTGTGTTTCATTTTGCAAGAGGGCTGTTTTGCATTTGGTGTGAGCAGTAGTTGACTTCTTTGGGAGTTTTGGTGTGAAAAAGGGACCTGGCAATGACAGGGGGTCATTAGAAAGGTACAGTGCCGTGCGCATGTTTTTGCCCCCCTTCTGATTTTTAACTTTTTTTGCACAATTAACAATTTCAGATTACCAAACACATGTGAACATTAAACAAGCACGACTCAAACAAACATAAAATGCATTGCTTCAGTGATTCAGTCATTAACACAGTAAGGGGCAAAAATATATCTTCCTCTTCTTCTTCTTCTTCTTCTTCTTCTTCTTCTTCTTCTTCTTCTTCTTCTTCTTCTTCTTCTTCTTCTTCTTCTTCTTCTTCTTCTTCTTCTTCTTCTTATTGCTGAGCAACAAGTTATGTGATATGCTTCATAGGCTTCATAGTGAGCAATTCAAACAACATTATTGATATACTATTATGCGGTAAAAGCATTGCCTTGCTAAATATCATTTTTTTCAGAGGGCCCAACATTTCCAGCAGTGGCCCCTGTCTGATATGACATCTGCGCTCCACTACACCAGAATGATGATGAATGCAGCACCTGGCCCCAGCCTTGTACCGAGTCCGATACCAAATGCATCTGCATGATAGGGCTGGACTGGCCATCTGGCATAGCGGGCATTTCCAGATGGGCCCCACACATGCGGATCGGCATTGAATTCAGTTGAATTCTGTTCTATTCTGTTCTATTCGATTTTATTCCATTCTATTCTATTCTATGTGTACAATGGCTGAAAGATTCCCCCAATGTCTTTTGCGTCACACATTTAACACCACATCTTCGCTCCAACGCAGAGATGACGAATGTGGCACCTGGCCCTGTGGTTATAACATCCCAAAAATACTCTTATGTCTGTGTGACACATGGGACCAACCAGGTACGCTGACAGCTTTGCCCAGGCCCAGGATAAAATCAACTAAATGGGCCCCCGACCCAATACATTTAATGTAATGAAGACCCAATTATGGGCCCCCTTTCACCCTGGGCCGTGACAACAAACCCCTTTGTCCCCCCTTGTCAGCTTCCCTGGGACCCAACCCTGAGTGGAAGGGGAGGACGGCGAGGTGGATGACAAAGATAGCCCCATGCGTCTCTGCTTCACTTCACTGCACAGGAACAGTGATGACTCGACCTTAACCCTCAATTCCTCCGCATATCCTGTTTTTTTTCTGACTCGTACTGACCAGACAATGGGGTGAGGTTTTTCGCTGTGTCAGTGTTTTTGTTTTTGGAAAGCAAGGACAGCCTAAGGTTAAAGGAGGTTGCCAGATTCCTTTCCCTCCCCACCTTGATGTCATTGTATTGTATCAACTGTGACAAGAGGTTTTCTTTTTCTTTTGTTTTTGTCTTTGTCTTTTTTTTTTAATTCTAGGCTCATTTTTTTTCTCTGCAACTGCCATTTACAACTAACTGGCCCCCAACCAAATTGGTTGTTTTGTGCCGGGTCGTTAAACGTTTTTTGATCATATAAGGCTAAAAGACTTGTTTTGTTCTCTGGCGTGTCACTCTTTGAGGTTTTTAACATTTTCAAACACTCAAACTGGCTTGAAGCCCAGTCATTGCAAATAGAACAAAATGGATCTCTCTCTCTCCCGAGGCATTGTGTGTGTGTGTGTGTGTGTGTGTGTGTGTGTGTGTGTGTGTGTGTGTGTGTGTGTGTGTGTGTGTGTGTGTGTGTGTGCGTGTGCGTGTGCGTGTGTGCGTGTGTGTGTGTGTGTGTGTATGTGTGTGTGCATGCATGCGTGTGTGCGTGCATGCGTGCCTGTTTTGTACTGATTGGGACAGACAAATATAATTTGCCAACTTAAAACCACATTTGTTCCCTTCCCAGGTTGGCCAGACAATGAAAACAAGATCATTCGCACCTCTGGCTTCCTGTGGCTCGCAGCCAGACGTCGTGTCAAAAAGTAATCACAGACACGCTGAGAAATGAATAAAAACTCTGTATTTTCAAGGCGGAAAACCAACATCAATAAAAAAAATAACATTCAAAAGTAGGCCTGAATTAATTTGTAACCATCCCTACAGGTGGAGATTAGAGTACACACACACACACACACACACACACACACACACACACACACACACACACACACACACACACACACACACACACACACACACACACACACACACACACACACACACACACACACACACACACACAGAAAAGGCTTAGACTATAGGCTATATAAACTAAAATCAAAATTAATGTTCATCTAATGGAGAGGGCAATATCACATTATATCATGCTATAATAGATATTATGTTATTATTTTGATTTGAACATCAGTACATGTTATCAGAGCACACCATGCATGATTTTTTAAACCCCAAACTTCCTCCGCATCTACTTCACAACAAAAGCAACTAAGAATCTCTAAGAGAATCTCTTCAACACAACCCTGTTGCCAGTTTTACTGCCATAAAAAATGAATGACCAACTCTTATTCTGTTACTTAAGGCTCTCTCTAATGCCATAGCAATGTTGTTATGATGCAATTGAATTATTTCAGTAAAGAGTGTATAGGCCCGCGGCATGCACAACGTTAAAAGATTTCATCACTGATGAGCAACTTGACCTTCTGTGTCTTAATGAAACATGGCAAGACCCCAGGACTATTTTTCACTCAAACAAATCACCCTAACTGGATATTGCTACCTGGACAAGCCACACAGTGAGGGCAGAACAGGAGGCATTGCTGCTATCTTCCATCATGATCTCCAACCTAGTGCACTCTCCATCCTGGCTGTCCCTGAACATCTGGCCTCTAAACTGCCCGAGCCAGCACACATCACTGCAATCATCTACAACCAAATCAAACCCAACCCATCTTTTCTATCAGATTTTCTGAATTCATGCCCTCACTTTTCTCAATTTCATCAACTGTTCTACTCCTTGGTGACTTCAACCTGGACTGCAAAAATGCAACAGACTTTCTTGACCTATGTGCTCAATTTCACCCCTCCAACAAATCTAACCCCCATGGACCTTGCCACTATCTACAACCCTACTGAAAACGAGATGTTGCATCTCAAGAGGCATTTCCCATGTGCAAATAATAATGTTTCCCTGTCTATCTCTTTCTATTTTGCTCACAACATTTTTTGTCAAAATGATTGTTTGTTGTTCCACAGTAGCAGCTGTACTATAAGCTGTGAAAACCTATTTCAGACAAGGCAGAAATCACAGGATAAACCACAGAAAGTGTTCAAAACCTCAGAGAGAGAAAGAGAGAGAGAGAGAGAGAGAGAGAGAGAGAGAGAGAGAGAGAGAGAGAGAGAGAGAGAGAGAGAGCATCCATCCCATTATCTTAATAACTTTTCTTGATTCAGATAGAGACTGGTACTGCTTGAGCATGGTCTCTTCTCCCTCTCTCTCTCGTTCTGTCACACACACACACACACACACACACACACACACACACACACACACACACACACACACACACACACACACACACACACACACACACACACACACACACACACACACACACACACACACACACACACACACACACACACACACCATCACCACCTCCATCATCATCCTCCATCAAAAGAAGCCCTGATGAATAATTGCACAGAACAAAGGATCGGTATCAACACTTGTGAAACCGAGTGATCCAAGCCATCACCAGCTTGCTGGCTAACTTGTTGGCAGCTTGCTGTACACAGAGCTCCGGCTTTGTGGAAGATACACAGCACTTGCAGCGTGCTCAGAAGCAGGGGCGCCGCTACAAATTTTGGGCCCCATGAAAGATTCAAATTTCCGGCCCCCAAAATGACAAAATATGTTATCAGCATCCTTCCAGGGGCCCTGTCATTGCTGTCGGGCCCTTAGAATCTGTGACACCTTTCCCCCCCGTCGCGGCACCCATGCTCAGAAGAGTAGTCTGGAAATGATGTAGCCAGATTTTCATTGCCTTTCAAAACTCTTCAAGACTTGGTCTGACCAAGACCACAACCAATTAACATTTCCCAAACAGCATGGTCGACCCGCCTCCCTTGGTTTTTTATGCTTCCCAACAAAGTGAGAGGAGTTCCAGATTTTTCGGGAGCTCAGAAACAATATGTGTATTGTTCTTGGCCTGACTAGGAGCAACGCTGAAGGTGTTGCGTCACTAGGAGGGCACGGCCTGGCTGGCAATTATGTGTCTTCAAGCCTCCACAGGCTTGCTTCAGTAGTGTCTTTCTACATAAGGAACATCATTAACACCAAAGCAATAAAAGGAGGCTATTGCTTGGCCATTTTTGGCACACTTTCCGCTTCAAGCTGAAACACACCTTGCTTCAGAGTATACTTCACATCTTTTCTTACTCTAATGACTTTGAAATGAATGGGTGTCTCACTTTCTTCTGGGGTAGATTTCCCCTACAAAGATTAAAGCAGAAGAACAGTTTTGCAATTGAGGCACACTTTCAGTTTCAAGCTCACATCTCCCCTGACTTACAGAAAAACAGTCTTCACAGCCTTGTGAGTCACCCAAACTGACACCTCCTGTCCTTTTCTTTTGATCATGGCCTTGAGGAGGAAAAATAAACTGATTGCAAATTAGAAAATTACCCTTGAACTACACTTTTGCAACATATGGAATAAAACCTCTATGAATGACATACGTATTACTTTTCATCAGAAGGCCACAAGCGAAAGGAGCGGACCAATGGTACTAGTTTGAGTTGGAGCCTTAGTGTGATGTCAGCTCACAGCCACTCCTACACTGCCATCTGGTGTGTATACATGGTTAGTAACAACTGCCTGGCTGTCTCTTCAGATTTTGAAGTGGCACTCTGAGGATGGTCTGACTATGACTGAACCATTAGTACACGTCATTTGAGTAGCAGTTTTTGGCTTTCTTTCTTAATTTGAAATAAAAGTACACTGCATCAGCATACTTGCATTCGCCTGCTCCTTGATTTATTTCTAGATCAATTGAGTTGCTGCTACTAGATCACATCCCTCTTCACAAGACCGTAACACTGCATCAATAATGAACATGTGGGTTAAGAACATTTATTGAACAAGAGCATATTGTTTCAGCAGTTTAATTAGGGACTGTCTATTATGAAGAAGTTACAACTAAAAGAATCTTTGGTTTAATCGATCCCGGCACAAGTATACACATGGATCATTTAAACCTGTGAAATTGTAACCCTAAGACCATAACCTATTCTTCTACAGCAGTGTTTCCCAACCAGGGGTACGTGTACCACTGGGGGTACGCGAGCACACTGCAGGGGGTACTTGGAAAAATGTTATTTTTATATCAAATGAATGGGGCAGGCACATAAGGAAGGAGAAAGCGATATAGAACATGAATTAGGGGGTACTCATGGCACAACTAAGAGGTTTAGGGGGTACGTGAGACAAAAAAGGTTGGGAAACACTAATCTACAGCCTCATCACCAATGAAACCTTAGTCTTTTCACAAACGGTACATGATGAAGCCAATCAAATGAAATGTGACCGCACATGGAGAAATTGCAAACTCATAACGTGCTTCATTGCCCCATTGGTCATTGCCAGACCTAGTTCATACTTAGTTTATACGTTTTCTTGAGAAAACCTGGTAACACTTTATTTTAGCATTACATCTATTAGCACTTATACGGTACATACAATATTAATGCCTGTATAAGTAACTTGTAAGGCATGTACTAAGCGGAATCAAATTATTGTTAGGTCCTTACTAACAACGTGACGAACGCTGAAGTTGAACTGCCCGGCTTCAGTATGGTAAGACTGGACCGAGATACAAAACTCGCGGGAAAGAAGAGGGGTGGGGGACTGTTGGTCTACATCAACGAGAGATATTGTAACCGAGGACATGTCACTGTGAAAGAGACGTTTTGCAGCAAGGATCTGGAACTGGTTGCTGTGAGTTTGCGTCCCTATTATTTGCCTAGGGAATTCACGCACGCCATTGTGATCTGCGTCTACATTCCGCCGCGGGCTCTCCCAGACACAGCGTGCGACATCATCCACGCTACTGTTGCCAGGCTGCAAACACAGCACACTGACGCCTTTTTTGCAATTTCGGGCGACTTCAACCATGTCACTCTCAACAACACACTGACAAACTTTTATCAGCATGTGGACTGCGCTACAAGAAAAAACAGGACAATTGATCTACTATACACAAACGTGAGGGACGCATACAACGCTTCCCCCCTTCCCCCACTGGGCTCCTCTGACCACAACATAATACAGCTACAGCCCGTTTACAAACCAAGTGTACAGAGGCTCCCCATCACAACACGCACTGTCAGAGTGTGGACTCCAGAGGCAGAAGAGGCGCTGAGAGACTGCTTTCAGTCCACACACTGGAGTGTACTGCAGGACAGTGAGAACTTGGAGGAGATCACTGATTGCACAGCCGACTACCTCAATTTTTGTATGGATGTCGCAGTCCCAACCAAGACTGTGCGCTGCTTCCCCAACAATAAACCCTGGGTGACTAGGAGGGTGAGAGAACTCCTGAAACACAAGAAGAAGGCCTTCAAGGAGGGCAACGCTGAGGAGCTGAGGAGTACTCAGAGGGAGCTGAAGAGAGAGTTGAGGGCTGCTAAGGAGGCGTATGGGAGGAAGGTGGAGAGGAAGATGGAAAGCAACCCAAGGCAGTTATGGCAGGGCATCAGAGCGATGACCGGTTCTGGAGCCAAGAGTGGAGGGGCTGAGGGCAATAAAGACAGAGCGGATGAGCTTAATCTGTTCTACAACAGATTTAACTGCCCATCCGAAGACTGCACGGCTAGCGGCACAACTCCCACCACGCGGTGCCCCCCTCCCCACTCTCCCACCACTGAAGACACCTCACCACCTTTGGTCTGTGCAGCCCACACCTCACCCATCCCCCCTCAGCCCCCAGCAATCACACTGGACCTCCCTCCTCCTCCTCCTACCTCCTCTGAAGTCCCCTGCACCTCTCCCATCCCCCCTCAGCCCCCAGCACTCACACTGGACCTCCCTCCTCCTCCTCCTCCTCCTCCTACCTCCACTGAAGTCCCCTGCACCTCTCCCATCCCCCCTCTCCCCCCAGCACTCACACTGGACCTCCCTCCTCCTCCTCCCTCCTCTGAAGTCCCCTGCACCTCTCCCATCCCCCCTCTCCCCTCTGCTTTCACACTGGACTTCCCTCCTCCATCTCCCACCTCCTCTGAAGTAACCTGCACTGACACACAGACACAGATGGAACCTCTCCCCTCCCCCCCCCCACTGCAAACGGAGCAGCCACCCCCCACCATTACGACAGGACAAGTCAGGAGTGCACTGAGAAGGCTTAAGCCGAAGGCCAACGGACCTGATGGGGTCAGCGCCAGACTCCTCAAGATCTGTGCAGAAGAGCTAGCTGAGCCACTGCAACACATTTTCAATAAGAGTCTGCAAGCGGGTAAGGTGCCCACACAGTGGAAAACCTCATGCCTCATACCTGTCCCCAAAAAGCCACACCCCAAAGAACTGAATGACTACAGACCGGTAGCCCTCACATCACATATAATGAAGACATTCGAGCGTGCACTGCTGCTCAACATACTGAAACCCCAAGTTCACCACGCCCTAGACCCACTACAATTTGCCTACCAGGAGAAGGTGGGAGTTGAGGATGCTATTCTGTATCTGCTGCACAGAGTGCATTCTCACCTGGACAAAGGAAGCAGTGCTGTTAGAATCATGTTCTTTGATTTCTCCAGCGCCTTCAACACAATACAGCCACTCCTGTTGAGAAACAAACTACTGCAGATGGGAGTGGAGACGGGGCTGGTGAACTGGATCACAGACTACCTCACAGGAAGGCCCCAGTTTGTCAGACTAGGCGACCTCACGTCAGAGACTGTAATCAGCAGCACTGGAGCTCCACAAGGAACGGTGCTTTCCCCCGTGCTGTTCACCCTGTACACCACTGACTTCAACTACAACACGAAGACCTGCCACATGCAAAAGTTCTCGGATGACACAGCCATTGTTGGATGCATCAAAGATGGGCAGGAGGGGGAGTACAGGGGACTGGTGGAGAACTTTGTGAAATGGTGCAGAACCAACCAGTTGCGGCTGAACACCACCAAAACCAAAGAAATGGTGATCGACTTCAGGCGAACCACCCCACCCCTGGTGCCTGTCTCCATTGAGGGGGAGACTGTGGAGACAGTCTCCACATACAAGTACCTGGGTGTTCACCTGGACTCTAAACTGGACTGGTCTGCTAACTCACACGCACTGTACAAGAAAGGACAGAGCAGACTCTACTTTCTGAGAAAGCTGAGATCTTTCAATGTGTGCAACAGACTCCTGCAGATGTTCTACCAGTCTGCCATGGCCAGTGTGCTCTCCTATGCTGTGGCATGCTGGGGTGGCAGCATTAGGAAGAGAGATGCTGGACGGCTTGACAGGCTGGTGAGGAAAGCAGGGTCTGTGGTAGGCACAGAACTGGACGCCCTCACAACCACAGCTGACAAGAGGACACTTAGCAGATTAGACTCTATCCTGGACAACTACAAGCACCCCCTGTACCCAGTCTTCGACAACCAGAGAAGCCTGTTCAGCCTCAGACTGCGCGCCATCTCCTGCAAGACAGACAGGCTGCGAAAGTCCTTTGTACCCAGGGCCATCCAGCTATTCAACATTGCACAGAAGGACACACAAAGAGAGATCGTCATAGGGGACTGGACTGCATAACAGATCCCTCTCCTGCACACTTTATCTACCTGGACTCTTTACCCTATGACTCCTCCTCTTTCATTGGAATGCACAGCTGTGTGTGTGTGTGTGTGTGTGTGTGTGTGTGTGTGTGTGTGTGTGTGTGTGTGTGTGTGTGTGTGTGTGTGTGTGTGTGTGGGTGGGTGTGTGTGGGTGGGTGTGTGGGTGGGTGTGTGTGTGTGTGTGTGGAGAGACACAGTTGACGTGTGTAACCCCTTGGACTACTGATACTCCTGGACACTTTGATGGTAACTTTGTCTTGGCCACCCAGCACGGGTGACACTATGTACACTTTATTTTTGGTGTGTGTGTGTGTGTGTGTGTGTGTGTGTGTGTGTGTGTGTGTGTGTGTGTGTGTGTGAGAGAGTGTGTGTGTAGTGACACAGGGGGCGACACCCCCCCCCCCCCCATCCTTTTTCCAAGGAA
>NC_085871.1:38991158-38998658 GCF_034702125.1 Engraulis encrasicolus
TGGAGACAGTCTTGGGAAACTTGAACCTTGGAAACTTGTGTTAGCTGTATCGCAGAGACACACTTGAGATATAAGCTGAAGAATAAAGACAAATCTTGGATACTCATGTAAGCTGCACCCTTCTGATTCAACTAGCTGTGTTTTCACAGCAGAGACTTCATGCAATATGTATGGCTAGGTTTTTTATACGCAAGAAGAAACACACTAAACATGTAAACTCAAGTCTTGGACACTTGTGTTAGCTGTATGGAAAGTTTGACACAGAGATGGCAGAATAAAGGAGTAAGGTACTATGGGGAAATCATAGAAACACGTGTTATAGCTGCTTCATTCTGGTTCTTCAGCTAGTCATCTCTTATGCAGGGTCAATGTTTTTCCCACTCACTTTGGGGAGACTTTAACAACATTGGTTGTCATGGAAACCAATGGATCTCGAGAGCACAATATGGAGCACACTGTAGCATGCAAGTGAAAAGAAATGAGAAAGGAGAGAGGGAGAGAGGGAGAGAGGGAGGGAAGGAAATTACAAGAGGGTGAAACAGGACAAAAGGAAATCATGCAGGGGGTTTCTAAATGAAAAAAAAGCATTTAGCTGTATAGGCAATTGAAAATGTACGAATTGTGTGCAGCATGTTCTGTGTTGTAACAATGACAGATGGAATAAATGGCTCAGTTATAAGACCTGCAGGAGGAGAGAAGTGCCACACACTCTCGAATTAAATAAACAAGTTTTTAATGTGACAATGTTTCGGCCTGTCGGTCTTCCTCAGGTCAAGTGCTAGATTATAAGACCAAACGTACCGAACACCTGGTCACCTATAGCAGCCCTGAATTTGTTGTGTCGATACGAAAGTGGTATCTATCTATCTATCTATCTATCTATCTATCTATCTATCTATCTATCTATCTATCTATCTATCTATCTATCTATCTATCTATCTATCTATCTATCACACACACACACACACACACACACACACATCATATACATACAGTATACTGATTAAGACATGTGACCTCCCTGTGCTGGTAGTCAATCTAAATACTAGTCGTCTGCCCCTGCACATGAATTCCAATTACAACATGGCGGCCATTAGCATTCACCTCAGGTTAGCACTAATTCTACTAAATGCAGCAGCTCTCTTATTAGCGCCTTCCAGACTCAACAAACCAGCTGATGTTGCAGAACCACACAGTGACAATGCAGTGTTGATTCAACACCTAGAGTACTCTGGGACCAAATACACTCTGGAAGATATAACGTAAATTGACTCCATATGCATTACAACGCTTCAACATTCGTACAATGCTTTAACAACGTTTACAGCAATCTGTACAACTTGGTCAGGTCAGCTGCTAGCAAGTTTTGTTCACATAATGTAATATACAGTAGGGAGAGAGAGAGAGAGAGAGAGAGAGAGAGATAGAGATAGAGATAGAGAGAGAGAGAGAGAGAGAGAGAGAGAGAGAGAGAGAGAGAGAGAGAGAGAGAGAGAGAGAGAGAGAGAAGAGAGATAGAGACAGAGAGAGAGAGAGAGAGAGAGAGAGAGAGAGAGAGCTCGAAAGAGAGAAATAGAGAGAGCTCGAAAGAAAGAATCAGATTAAGAGTAAAATAAATTCAAAAAGCCTAAAAAAACTAAAAACAAAAAAGGAAACTGTACATTTTGACTGCTGAGCTCCTGATAGAGGCTGAGAGGCTGAGAGTCCGCGGAGGGGAAGCCCAAGCAGCGAGCCCAGATGGCGGGGTGTCGATGATGAGAGGGAGGGCTCAGGAGTGGAGCTCCTCAAGGCAGCTGGAGACCCCTAAAAGAGCAGCCACACACACACACACACACACACACACACACACACACACACACACACACACACACACAGACACACACACACACACACACACACACACACACACACACACACACACACACACACACACACACACACACACACATACGCATACACAAAACACACACACAGACGCACACACACATTCACGGACACGCGCGCACACACACACACACACACACACACACACACACACACACACACACACACACACACACACACACACACACACACACACACACACACACACACACACACACACACACACACACACACACACACACACACACACACACACACACACACACACACACACACTTTCTCCTTACAGCAGGCAAACACACACAAGATGACAACACAACCTCAAGAGCAGCCAGAAAGACAACAGGCACAACAGGACCAGGGCATATTCTTCTAGCCATGTTTTCTTCCAAGCCTGAATGATCACACACACATGCACACGCATACACACACGCACACACAGACACATACAGTGTCCCTGGTCGCTACAGCATGGTCAAAATTCACCATTTAAAAGCGTTTTTAAGCAAAATGTTCTTGGGGGAGCCCCCAAACCCATGGCTTACTTTGAGGCTTCTTGCAATACAATTCCCCCTGAAGCCGCCACTGACACACACAGACACAAGCACACACACACGCACACACACACGCATGCAAACGCAAACACAGGCACACACACACACATGCAAACGGAAACACACGCACACGCACACGCACACACACACACACACACACACACACACACACACACACACACACACACACACACACACACACACACACACACACACACACACACACACACACACACACACAGGCCAATTGCACAGGATCCAGTCATGGCCGGATTAACCATATGGGCACACGGCACAGTGCCCAGGGGCATCAAGCATTCCCAGCCGGTGGGGGGCATCACAGGAGAAGAAACTTTTTTTTTTTTCATTAATGTTTGTAGACTTAAAATTGTTAAACATGACACTGTTATATACCGTATTCATATAAAATTCACTATTAAAACATAATGTCATAAGAGCAACGATATCATCATTCTGAGCAATAGTGTCCTGTGACAATCATCCCCCCTCCCTCAACCTGTCAGTTGAGCCGTTCCACCTGTCGTGAAATGCATCATGTTTTTAAAAAGCCCGCGGTTGTAAAGAAAAATTGACAGACATCAGTTGAGTGGTTGTGTGAAGAGAAAAGTTTAACAAGAGAAAGACCCCAGGCGTTTAGCCTTGTGACTAGACTTGTGTAGATAATTGGAGTGCGAGGCTGAGGATTTCATGCACTGGATGATGGAGAGGAAGAGATCAGGAAGGAACTCCTTGTGGACGTGCTGTTGGGTGTTTTTGGTGTGCTCAGAAACTGTGGCTGTGTCTCAAATGACGCACTTTTGTCAGTGCACTGACAGTCAGTGCACAGTGCACACAGTGCACTGAGGTCTTTAGTGCATAGTGTCGTGGAAAAATTTGAGCACTATGCACTGTGCCCTCGATGGAAGTGACGGCTGAGCATGGCATTAGCTCGCCAAAATATGAGTTGGCTACTGTTTACAATGCACAGCGTCTGGTGCTTGTATTTCCATTTCCTTCACCCCAGAGGACAGCAATCACACATACAATACTTTGGTTGGCATGAAAAGGTTGGTGTCCCATCAACATTATGTACAAAATTAGGAGACTGTTGACCAAACTCTTCTACTGAACTGAATGCCACATTTCCTCCGTGTCATTGTCAACATGGCCGCCGTTTAGTGCATGCAGTGTCCATCATTCAAGCACTGCATTTTTCCGCCATTGTTAGGGGATCATCCTGGCACTTTCAGTGCACTGGCTCAACTGAAATTTTCAGCGTGAGCGCCCTAGGCACTGGAAAACAGTGCCCGAAGTGCACAAGTGCAGCATTTGAGACACAGCCCATAAGTCTTGGATATTTCTTGGTTGTGTGTCACCTGTTTACTATTAGGTTGTAGAAGGTTAATGTCCAGAGATTTCGCCGACGTTTCGTTTAAATGCGTCTTCATGTGCTTGCCGCGCTATAATCGCATGTTAACTTAGCCTACAATGAATTCCTGCCGTGTGAGAGCGTCTTCATCAGGTTGGTGTCTATTACCGTAGTGTGTGTAGGCTATACCATGTATGAGTAGGCTACATGGTGTCTCTATTTAGTAATTTCATGTAGGTCTACAGTGTCTAGTTAGCTATTTCCCATGTGTTAGTGTAGCCCATGATTAGTTATGATTTGCCGTTATGTTGCATGCAGTCATAGCCTACGTTTCTAAGGGGCAGTGTTGTTGGGTTTTTTGTTGTTAAATTTTTAGAAACCACAACTTAAGTCACAATTACAACCTCCTTCATCACAATTACAAGTAGTTTACAGCTGTGAAGCTCATAGACCATAACCTCCCAACTGTGAACTCCACAAACTTCAATATTGTGAACTAGGCCTATCATGCCAGAGTAGGCCTATTTTAGATGCCCCACAGTGATTCCTACACATTTCTAAGGATCAATCAAAACATTTTGAATAGCCTACACATTTGAATATGCTGGATCCTGTTCAAATGGATACACTTGAATATGGAAATAATTGAGTATGGCTGCATTTAAGATTTTTATTGAGACACTCATGTAGGCCTATTGCATATCGCATAGCCTATTTTGAATAAGACATTTCAATATGCGAGGAAGAAAGACACTGTTCATGTGTACTTTTGCTTATGCTTAGGGTTACTGAAGGCACGGGCAAGGTGTGTGTGTGCGTCTGTGTGGGCGCGCGCACGTGAGTGGGTGGTTTTTTTTTGGGAGGTGGGGGGGGCACTTGAGGTTTAGTGCCCAGGGGCATCACATTACCTTAATCTGGCCCTGGATCCAGTTACACAATGACTAATGCAGTGTTAATTAGGGTATTGCAGGCTAATTATTAACTTTACAGAGTTATTCACTGTAGACCTACATGCAATCTACAGTATATGTAACGGAGGCCAACTAGCAGAGTACGGCGTGGAACGCTGGTAAACCTCCCTCCAGAAGCCTCATACAGTATTGGTAGCGCTGAGATATTGTTATCTTGCTGTGTCTCCCATACCCGAATCGATGCTTTGATGAGGAGGTGGCGAGATCGCGCCCCTGAGGGGGGCGGACTGCACAGAAACACCTCAGTCAGAGATTCTTTAAGTATATAGAGATATGCCAATGTAATAGGTTGCTATGGGCACCTAACATGACCAGGTTCCTGTCTGCCTAAAGGGTCATGTCATAATGCTCCTGGCATTGAATAGAACAGTCCTTAGGTCTGCCTAGGTCTGCCTAAAGGGGGATTTCCCCCCCCTCGCCCTTGCAATAATAGAATCCGGAAATAATGGGCCAATGGAACCTCTCTCTCTCTACTCTCTCTGCCTCAGTTTCATATACACATACAGTTAGGGCCATAAATATTTGGACATCTGCACAATTTTCATCTTTTTGGTGCTGTACACCATCCCAATTGATTTGAAATGAAACAAACGAGATGTACATTAACAGCAGACTTTCAGCTTTAATATGAGGGTGTTTGCGTCCAAATCGAGTGAACTGTGAAGGAATTATGACATTTTCTATCAGTGCCACCCCATTTTTAAGGGACCAAAAGTAATTGGACAGTCTAGTATTTATACATCAAACTTTCCATTTTTAATTATTTGGTTGCAAATACTTTCCAGTCAGTTACAGCCTGTAATTTGCAATCCATAGACGTCAATAGACACTGGGTTTTATCTCTGGTGATGCTATGGTGAGCTCTCTATTGCGACAGTCTTTAGTTCCTGCTTATTCTTACGGTATTTTCCCTTCAGTTTTGCCTCCAGCAAGTGAAATGCTTGCTCATCCGTACTCAGGTGAGGTGATTGACTGGGCCATTGAATAATATTCCACTTTTTTGGGGTAGAAATGGCGTAGTGGCTTTCAGATGAGGCTTTGGGTCATTGTCCATCTGCACCGTGAAGCATTGTCCAATGAGTTCAGAACCATTAGGTTTAATATGACATGATAATATAGCCTGAAAATATTCAGAATTCATCCTGTGGCTTTTGTCGGAAGTCCTCATCATCAATAAATACAAGGGGAAAATAGTATTGACAGATATGCATGCCCACACCATGACACTACCACCACCATGATTCACTGATTGGGTGGTATGCTTTGAATCATGAGCAGTTACTTCCCTTCTCTATACTCCTTTCTTCCCATTACCCTTGTACAAGATGATTTTTGTCTCCTCTGTCCATAGGATGTAGCTCAAGACCTATACAGTCTTTTTAAGATGTTGTTTGGCAAAGCCAAATCTGGTATTGCTATTTCTGATGCAATCAATAATTTACATCCTTTAGTAAACCCTCTGTATTTCCTATGGTGAAGTGTTCCTCAATGTTCTTGATCTTTTTCTTGATTGTTGCCTTGGACATGTATCCACCGTTCACCTGGACACTGTTCTACATCTGGCCAACTGTTGGGAGATGGGTTTTTGTTCACCAGATACAGAATATTGTCTGTCATCCACAGCATTTGTCTTCCATGTCTGCCAGGTAATTTGGTGTTACTTTTTTCAAACATTCTAAACTCTTGAATTAGTCATATTCAATGTTTCCCCATCTCTCAAATGGGTTTGTTTTGATTTTTTTCAATCTCATGATGGCTTACATCACTGACAGTGACAGGTGGACTTTGGATCTCATGGATATTCTGTAAAAATATATGGAAATGCAAATGGAACACTTCAAATCAACTCTAAGACCTTGTATTGACATCTTGGTGATGGTGTAGTAAGGGAATAACACACATCTGACTGGAAAATAGCTGAAAAGCCTACTGTCCAATTACTTTTGATCCCTTGAAAAGTGGGCAACACACACAAAAAACGTTGCGATTTCATTCCTGTTTGTGCGATATGGATTTTAACACCCTCACATTAACGCTGAGAGTCTACAGTTAATGCATAGCTTTTTTGCTTTATTTCAAATCCATTGTAGTGGGGTATAGGGTGGAAAAGGATGATAATTGTGTTGCTGTCCAAATATTTCTGGCCCTAACTGTACAGTACATACAGTGTTAAATTCAACTATGGTTTGAAAGAGTGTCACTGTCAATCAACACTTCAAATCTACTCTCATGAAATACATTTGTTTCTACTCTCTAAGTGTTGAATTAGTTTGAGAATCCATCAATTGTGAGTGCAGTGAAGGCATGAGGAAAATCAAGCAAGAAGGTCTGACACACAGAGCATCACATTCCATGAATTATTAATAAGAATTTGATCGTTTTTTTTGCCAATGTTTATGTTTACCAATAACTCTTGTCGTCCATGCATGTAAACATTCACGAGCAGCTTTAATATTCATTTCAAACTTTATAAAATATGCATGTGAAGGTCATCTGGTTGATTTTCAGCCATTCCAACTGATGGAGGCATTTCTGCAAAGCACTCTGTGAAAAAGACAGAAACATAGGCTACATGAGTGTGGCAGGCTGTGTGGGTGGCATGGGACAACGAATGATCCAATATATAGTCTATCTTCTCGTATCTTCTCATATCATCTCATATTGATTTTTTTTTAATCACTACACATCTTTTTTTCAAACTAAAAAAACGAGACTAGCTGGA
>NC_085871.1:39006158-39023658 GCF_034702125.1 Engraulis encrasicolus
GTCATCATATTGGGCTTTGGGGCCATCATCACAGAAGAACCCCTTTACTAAAGGCAGTGCATATCAGAGTGTTATTGAGCTTTGCCTGTGAACATTTGAAAGTTAAAAATGAGTTTTGAACATCTCTGCTTTCATCTGCTATATTCAATTGCACCTGCTTTGATGCATGAATTCTGCTTCTGTCAGGTGAAGAAAGGGATAGGCCTTGAATCGTTATAAGATGGTTTCCACAATTAAACATGGTGGTGGATGCATCATTCTGTGGCAGCCTCAGCCACAGGAAACCTTGTTTGGGGGTACGGCACCATAAAAACTGAAAATTATGATAGAATGTGGAAAGTGACCTTGCAAAAATATACTCATAGAGGTAGATAAGATCTTCACTGGATCTTTCAATAAGATAATAACCCAAAACTTGCATCCAAAATAGTTCAAATGTTCTTCAAGGATACTAAAACCATGGTCATGGAGTGGTTCAGCCCTCAATCCTTTAGATAGTATTTGAAGAGTGCTGAAAATGAATGTCCATCCTCAACATCCATGCCATTTGGACCAGCTTAGCTATTTGCAATGAAAAAAATGGGCCAAAATCCCTGGTAGGACATGTGCCAACATAGTTAACAACTAATCAAAGTGCCTGGGGGCGTATTACAGAAACTTCCTATCTTGAAAATCTTATCTTATCTGTCTAGTTACCGCGGCAACGGCACTTTAGGACCGAATTTAGGAAAAGCGTATTACAGAACAGCGTTTCCTAAGTTGTTTTGCGCATCCTATCTTAAGTTAAGAAAGGGGTATTACAGAAGCATCCTAACTTCGAAAAATCCTAAATAATTGGTCCTAACTTTAGGACAGCCACCCAGCTGTCCTAATTCCAGTTATCCATTGATTTGTTAGCCAAAATTTAGCTGGTGTTCATCACCATTTACCCACGCTCAGCTTGCTGTTTCAGCCAGAGCTAACAGTGAAGTCTATCCGGGAAAACAACGCAATTGTGAACGGATGAAATGTTAATTAAATTAGGCTATATTGACTGACCCAAACGATGTGTGAAGTGAAGAGTTGATGATAAATATATACCCGACTTCTGTGAAGTCCGATATCAACTTCCTTAATTGACAGCCGACCATGGGTCAAGCCAAGTCGGCTAATAATTGTCATTTATTTATAGCCTATACATGCGCTGGTCATACAAAGACATTTCATGAAATTACGTCTTAGCTGTTTTGCGTGCATTCGCTTGGAAAAACAAAGCATTGGGATGAAAATATGGAAAATGGGAAGCACTTTATTGGGACTGAAACCAATGCATTTGGTCAACTTGAGGTTACAGGCAGCGAGAGTGACCTAATTTCGTCCTCACAGATGTTGCTGTATTATAAATCCGTTCGGTGGAACGTCATCACTAATAAGTGCGTTGTTCAAAAGTAATGAGCTCAAAAAGTTTAGCGAAATATTTACGTCCTCTTCCTCTCTGGTTTAGTATCACGCAGACCGCGAGATGCAGCAGCAGTCAAATCTGTGTATTCTAGCTTGCGTCGCACTACTGTTGCTAGGTAGCGGTGCATTTGTTGTCAGGTAACAGACATAAAAAGTAGATCGTAGATGTTTAGATCGCTACTTTAGGATTCCTAACTCAAGATAAGATAGGATTTCCAAAGATAAGATAAGAATCCTAAATGAAGTTAGGATTTGTTTCTGTAATACCAAACTGGAAAAAATCTTATCTCAAGTCAAAAGTTAAGATAGGACGACTGAAGATAGGAGGTTTTCTGTAATACGCCCCCTGGTGTCAATTTTTGTTCATAAATGGCACTGTATTGACTATTAATGATAAGGGGGCTAATAATTTTGTCCTTGCCATTTTTACACTTTTTTGTTTAAACTCATTGTGAAAATGGAAAAGTCCAAATTTAACTTATTGGATACTATCTCCATGGTGTATTTGTTTCCAGAATAACACACATTTATTAATAATGATCATTCTCAATGATCAATGAAGAGATATGTCTAATTTCAGGAGGGGGGGGGTAATAATATCGTCCTCAACTGTATATAGTTGTGGAGTAGTTGATGTGCCTACTGTAATGTTTCCTACTGTATTCTGTAAATGTAACACTATACACACCATTTTGTCTTGTTATATGTACTTTGTTACCTAACAGTCGTAGCCTGGCAACGCCATCTTGGCCTGTTTAGCCAATCAGCAAACAGTTGAGAGTGGTGGCGCAGAACTCACCCACGAAGTCCGTTAAGGTAACTACTATATTCACACCTTTGTTTTGTTGTTTGTATGCTTTTGCGACGTTATATCATAACAGTCATGCTAATAAAGCAAAATATGGGTTTTAATTTTAACTCGGAACTCAAATGAATTTAAATGGCAGAGTAAGATCAGACCATTCCTCTTGGCTTTTGCCAGACTGTTTGACAGACTCAACAGTGGCTTTTGCTCAGGATATAAGAGTTGTGCAAATAAAGCACAATTTGAATTTGAATATAAATTTGTATTTGAGAGAGAGAGAGAGAGAGAGAGAGAGAGAGAGAGAGAGAGAGAGAGAGAGAGAGAGAGAATGAGTGACAGGCAACACCCCTTGTTCACAGTCACCCCTGTCACTAAGACCCTAAGCATGAAAACTAAGCATGAAACACAGTCTACATGGCATGTCATGAATGGTGCCACAAAGTGTGTGTGCGTGTGTGCATGTGTGTGTGTGTGTGCGTGCGTGCCTGTGTGCGTGTGTGTGTTTGTGTGTGTGTGGGCCCATGTGTGTGACTGTTTGTGTGCATGAGGGCCCGTGCATGTGTGCGTGTGTGTGTGTGTGGGCCCATGCGTGTGTGCCCACGCGCGTGTGTGTGAGCCCATGCGTGTGTGTGTTTGTGTGTGTGTGTGTGAGAGAGAGAGAGAGAGAGAGAGAATGAGTGACAGACAACACCCCTTGTTCACAGCCATCTTCCGTCATTCCTGTCACTGAGACCCAGCATGAAACACAGTCTACATGGCATAAATGGTGCCACGATGTGTGTGCGTGTGTGTGTGTGTGCGCTCGCGTGCATGCGTGTGTGCGCGCGTGCATGTGTGCGTTCGTGCATGTGTGCATGCATGCGTGCATGCGTGTATGCGTGTGCGTGTGTGTGTGGGTCACGTGTGTGTGCGTGTGTGTGTGTTGGGCCCATGCATGTCAGTGTTTGTGTGCGTGAGGGCCCGTGCGTGTGTGTGTGTGTAAGAGAGAGAGAGAGAGAGAGAGAGAGAGAGAGAGAGAGAGAGAGAGAGAGAGAGAGAGAGAGAGAGAGAGAGAGAAATAAATGTGTGAATACAAAGTGCTTTTCCTGCTTCACTGACTCGCTGTCTTGTCTAGCTAAGGCTGTAAAAAGAGTTTGCTGCTGTTCCTGTACTTTGATCTGACATCATCTATCCCTAAGTAGTGCACATTTCCAGGCCAGCGGGGAGTGTGTGTGTGTGCCTATGTGCATGCGCCTGCGTGTCTCTATGTGTGTGTGTGTGTGTGTGCATGTGTGCGTGTGTCCTTCCATATACCACAGTTCCCCAGCTCCACACCTAAGGGCTGCCATCAGAACTCAACAGCAGGGAGGCCTCACAATCACACCTGCATCACGGTTGGCATCACACACACACACACAGTCAGGCAAACACACATGCCCTGCATCACACACACACACACACACACACACACACACACACACACACACACACACACACACACACACACACACACACACACACACACACACACACAAAGTACATGAAGTTGAACACTGACCAACATCTCCATTTCGTTGAACTTATTATATCCCCGAAACGCGGAGCGTCGGGGATGTAATGGTTTTGCGTGCACCGCCGCGTGCACCGCCGCGTCCGCCGCCGCGTAAGGTATTTCGTGTCAACGCGATAACTTTTGGACGGATGTTTGAATTTGTCCCAGATTTGGTGTGTGAATGCTCTAGGGCAGGTTCATGAACTGATTCGAGTTTGGAGGTCAACAATTTCAAGATGGCCGAATTCAAGATGGCCGAATTTTTGTTTGGCCCATTACTTCTGACCGGGTGGATGGATTTGTCCCAGATTTGGTGTGTGAATGCTCTAGGGTGGGTTCATGAACTGATTAGAGTTTGGAGGTTAACACTTTCAAGATGGCCGAATTCAAGATGGCCGAATTTTTGTTTGGTCCATAACTTCTGACCGGGTGGATGGATTTGTCCCAGATTTGGTGTGTGAATGTTCTAGGGTAGGTTCATGAACTGATTCGAGTTTGGAGGTCAACAATTTCAAGATGGCCGAATTCAAGATGGCCGAATTTTTGTTTGGCCCATTACTTCTGAACGGGTGGATAGATTTGTCCCAGATTTGGTGTGTGAATGCTCTAGGGTGGGTTCATGAACTGATTAGAGTTTGGAGGTTAACACTTTCAAGATGGCCGAATTCAAGATGGCCGAATTTTTGTTTGGTCCTTAACTTCTGACCGGGTGGATGGATTTGTCCCAGATTTGGTGTGTGAATGTTCTAGGGTAGGTTCATGAACTGATTCGAGTTTGGAGGTCAACAATTTCAAGATGGCCGAATTCAAGATGGCCGAATTTTTGTTTGGCCCATTACTTCTGACCGGGTGGATGGATTTGTCCCAGATTTGGTGTGTGAATGCTCTAGGGTGGGTTCATGAACTGATTACAGTTTGGAGGTTAACACTTTCAAGATGGCCGAATACAAGATGGACAAATTTTTGTTTGGTCCATAACTTCTGACCGGGTGGATGGATTTGTCCCAGATTTGGTGTGTGAATGTTCTAGGGTAGGTTCATGAACTGATTCGAGTTTGGAGGTCAACAATTTCAAGATGGCCGAATTCAAGATGGCCGAATTTTTGTTTGGCCCATTACTTCTGACCGGGTGGATGGATTTGTCCCAGATTTGGTGTGTGAATGCTGCAGGGTAGGTTCATGAACTGATTCGAGTTTGGAGGTCAACACTTTCAAAATGGTGGAATTTTTATTTGGCCCATAACTTCTGACTGGGTGGATTGATTTGCCCAGTAACTCCTTAATTTAATGGTTCACCATTTCAGTGAATCTACCATATCAGGTAGGCCTACAGTGTAATAACCAGTGTAACAATATTTAATGCCACGTAATACTAGTGTAATACCAGTGTAAAAATAGGCAATACCAGGTACAGTGTAATAACCAGTGTAACAATATGTAATACCATGTAATACTAGTGTAATACCAGTGTACAAATATGCAATACTATGTAATACCACTTACACACAAATAGCCTACATGATATAAGTACAAAATTGGTACATGGTGTCACACTGGTATGACGTGGTATTAAATATTGTTACACTGGTTATTACACTGTACCTAATGTGGTATATCCACTGTAATAGTGAACCATTAAAACAGTGTTACCATTTGCCCCATTTTTCCCTTCATTTTCACAATAGTCATTTGGTTTTAAGCCTATGCACGTCATTGATCTATGTATAGATATTAAATATATTTATTTTATATTTTGTATTTATCATAAACGTTCATGAAAAGGTGGACGGGAGTGGTAGGAATGATTGGGGACTGGAAGCGTCGCGTTTCGGGGATATACCTTAAGCAGTCGAAGGCGACTGCACAGGCAGTCTAGTTTGCTTTCAGCACCTGCCTTATCCCTCAGAGCTCTATGGAAACTCACCTACACTTAGTGAAAGCCCATTGGGAAACTCCAACTCCCATTGTCATTGTGACACAGCACACAAGTGTGAACACTGCCCACTGCGAAATTGCATTTATGCCTCACCCGTGCAAGGGGGCAGCCCTCAATGGCACTCCTAGGGAGCAGTGCAGCGGGATGGTACCATGCTCAGGGTACCTCAGTCATGGAGGAGGATGGGGGAGAGCACTGGTTTATTACTCCGCCCACCAACCTGGCGGGTCGGGAGTCGAACCGGCAACCTTTGGGCTACAAGTGTGTGTACACTAAGTGATGGAGAATAGTGAGTCATGTAAAGGGTCTGAGGGCTGGAGAATACAAGGGCATTAGTACAACCAAGGACCTCATTGAACCCAAAATGGTTTCAGTTGCAAAAGTTTGAGACCTAATTTAGAACTGATGGCCTGGGAGGGAAGAAGGGGACGAGGAGAAGCGGGGCGGAGGAGAAGGGGACGAGGAGAAGGGGACGAGGAGAAGCGGGGCGGAGGAGAAGGGGACGAGGAGAAGCGGGGCGGAGGAGAAGGGGACGAGGAGAAGGGGACGAGGAGAAGCGGGGCGGAGGAGAGGAGGGATCATGTGGGGTGAGTCACATCATGGATACTTTGGAGACCAACAATGGTCCTCTGTGTTTGTGTGTTTGTGTGTGTGTGTGAGTGTGTGAGTGTGCGTGTGCGCGTGTGTGCACGCCCACGTTTGTGCATGTGTGTGTGTGTGTGTGTGTGTGCACGTGTGTGTGTCTGCGTCTCCCTGTGCATATTTTTGAATGCATGCGAGTCAGTTACGGTTGTGGTCAGGTGGAGAAAGAGAGAGAGAGAGACACTTCTGAGACCCATAAACGGAAACAAAATTATCCAACCTTGCACTGTCTGTCGTGGCCATGTCTTTGGGCACTTTGTTTCTCCCAAATTTGGCGAGTCCTGGTTGACTTTAGCCTCATTTATTAGACTGGAGCTGGTCAATGGCAGGGAGTGTACCCCACCCACTATGAGTTGTGGTTGAGGTCAGGTCGGGAAAGAGAGAGAGAGACACTTCTGAGACCCACAAAAGGAAACAAAATGATCCAACCTTGCACCATCTCTTGTGCCCTTGTGCATTGTTGCCAGATGTGTCTGATCAAATCCCGCCCAAAAGGTTCTCCAAAAACTTGAAAATGCGCTAAATTCTGCGCAATTTCAACAAATTGCATTGATTTCTATGGGCACAAAACTGCAGAAAAAAAACACCAAATGGCCATTTTCCCCCGTTTTTCCCCGCAGTCGGCCATCCCAAGTAGCCCAATTTGGCGTGTAACTGCCCAATCTGGCAACACTGCCCGTGTGTGTCTGTGGGCCAGTCTGTTTCTCCCAAATTTGTCGAGCTCCTGGGTGACTTTAGCCTCATTTATTAGACTGGAGCCTGGTCAATGGCAGGGAGTGTACCCCACCCACTATGCAGGGACCACCTCTGGCACTCTGGCCAATGCAATCTGTGTGTTTGTGTGTGTGTGTGTGTGTGTGTATGTATGTGTGTGTGTGTGTGTGTGTGTGTGTGTGTGTGTGTGTGTGTGTGTGTGTGTGTGTGTGTGTGTGTGTGTGTGTGTGTGTGTGTGTGTGTGTGTGTGTGTATGTCTGTGTGTGTGTGTGTGTGTGTGTGTGTGTGTGCGTGTGTGTGTGCGTGTTTGTGGTGTGTTCGTGTGTGCTTGTGTGAGAGTGTGTGTGTGCCTACGTGTGTGTGTAGTGCCTATGTGTGTTTCTGCATGTGTTTGCATGTGTTTGTGTGTGGCCACTGAAGACTGTGGTTGTGACCATTACATCCAGTGTGTGTGTGTGTGTGTGTGTGTGTGTGTGTGCGCGCGTGCGTGCGCGCGTGCGTGCGTGCGTGCGTGCGTGTGTGTGTGTGTGTGTCTGTGTGTGTGTGTGCGCCTGTGCGTGTGGCCAGTGCAACCTGGATGCAATTTGGCCGCTCAGTGGGCACCTCTGGGAGACCAACCCAATAAAGAGACAAATGAGGAGTCCCCTCTAGGAGGGGAGAGCAAGAGGAGAGAAGAAAAGGGGATGGAGAGAAAGAAAGAAAGAGAGAGAGAGGTGAGACAAATGAGGGGTCTCATCTAGGAGAGGAGGGCAAGAGGAGAGAGGAAAGGGGGATAGAGAGAAAGAGAGAGACAGAGAGAGGTTAGAGAAAGAGAGGGATGGAGAGCGCAAATGAGGGGTCTCATCTAGGAAGGAGAGCAAGAGGAGAGAGGAAAGGAGGGATAGAGAGAAAGAGAGAGACAGAGAGAGGTGAGAGAAGGAGAGGGATGGAGAACAAAAATTGGTTAGTGAAACAGAAAGCTATACGGATGGAAAGCAAGAGCTAGAGAAAGAGAGAGATGGAGAGGTTAGAGATATAGAGGGATGAAGAGTGAAAGTGAGAAAGATAGAGTGATACAGATGGAAAGCAAGAGAGGGAGAAAGAGAGTGAGTGAGACAGAGAGCCAAACAAGATAGAGAGATGCCAGACAGATTGATAGATAGAGAGTCTAGAGAGTGCAAATGAGAGTGGAGTTGTGCAGACCAGTGCAACACATGAGATAACGAGAGGGGGCAGACAGGCAGAAACGGAGCGGGGGATAGCAAGACAGAGGCGAGGCAGACAAGTACTACAAATGTGAGAGAGATGAAGGAGAGAGAGAGAGAGCGAGAGAGAGAGAGAGAGAGAGAGAGAGAGAGAGAGATAACGAGAGAGGGCAGACAGGCAGCAACGGAGCGAGGGGATAGCGAGAGAGAGGCAAGTAGAGAGTAGAGTATCATTTATAAAGTCAGACTCAGCACTCATCCTTAAGCAGACGGACCTCTGAGCCACTCAGAGAGAGAGAGTGAGAGAGACAGAGAGACAGAGAGACAGACCCATATGAAAAAGAATTATATGATTCATATACAGCAAACATGCATGTTCCTTACATGAAATCGTATAGAAAAAATGTGCCAGATTTGCAAGAGTCACTTATACGTTTTCTAATATATGTCTATCATGATAGTCGATTATGGCCCCTTTTCGAAAAGAAATACTATATGGAACTTATACGCATGCCATATAACATAACTGCATGCAGTATAAATTCTTATAAGAGTTTGACATGCCAACAATGCATAATACTATATTATATTGACTAAAACATAGGAGAAAACTACTATATTCCTATAGAAATAATGCACGTTTTATGTTAAAATCATATTGAAGTCTTATTCAATTTACGTGTGGGACTCTGACCGCTACACCAAAGAGCCAGGCTCGTTGGCATGTTAGTCAGAACACACCCACAACCCTAGTGATGGTCACTCCATCACATTGCCTTCCCCTTCGGGAAGCGCACGCGTGCGCTTCACACACTCATGGTGTCCCTCACGCAACTGCCCATCATGCTTCTCCCATCCAATGTGCCCCATCATCAATGCTTCACCTATCACTGAGGTCCCTCACACGGGGGTAACCAATCCTGGGGGTCCCTTACATGGAATTACGGCTCACACACCATGGGTACGCTTCCGATGGCCTCACGGTACCATCCCACTTCTGACACCATTCATAGCGAAGGGGAGTAGAGTTGCCCAGCTGGGACTTGAATCCAGACCTTCTGGAGTAGTAAACCGGGGCTCTGACCGCTACACCAAAGAGCCAGGCTCGTTGGCATGTTAGTCAGAACACACCCACAACCCTAGTGATGGTCACTCCATCACACGTATGTTCCGTACATGTTCCATAGTTGGATTTTACAGACTTCCTATATTAAGTTTATATGAAGTTTACAACTTGAAATGTAATATTCGTATATACATTTTATAAAGTTTATACATTTAATTATATGCAAACCTGATTTAATTTGTACATTTCTTAAACAGTTTCTGACACCAATATTTATATGAATTCTGCACATTTGTCATATGAAGCATGAGACTTTAAATGTAATATTTGTATATAACACAGGCCTAGACAGTCTAAATAAGCTTCCCGGAAAAAAAACAACCTGACGAAGAACTTCACTCATGATTTTTTATTTGTCTTTCTTGACTGTCACTTTTAACACCAGTGTGACACCATGTACCAATTTTGTATCATGTAGGCTATTTGTGTGTAAGTGGTATTACATGGTATTGCATATTTGTACACTGGTATTACACTAGTATTACATGGTATTACATATTGTTACACTGGTTATTACACTGTACCTGGTATTGCCTATTTTACACTGGTATTACACTAGTATTACATGGTATTAAATATTGTTACACTGGTTATTACACTGTAGGCCTACCTGATATGGTAGATTCACTGAAATGGTGAACCATTAAATTAAGGAGTTACCGGGCAAATCAATCCACCCAGTCAGAAGTTATGGTCCAAATAAAAATTCCACCATTTTGAAAGTGTTGACCTCCAAACTCGAATCAGTTCATGAACCTACCCTGCAGCATTTACACACCAAATCTGGGACAAGTCCATCCACCCTGTTAGAAGTGATGGGCCAAACATTAATTCCGCCATCTTCAATTAAGCCATCTTGAAAGTGTTAACCTCCAAACTGCAATCAGTTCATGAACCCACCCTAGAGCATTCACACACCAAATCTGGGACAAATCCATCCACCCGGTCAGAAGTTATGGACCAAACAAAAATTCGGCCATCTTGAATTCGGCCATCTTGAAATTGTTGACCTCCAAACTCGAATCAGTTCATGAACCTACCCTAGAACATTCACACACCATATCTGGGACAAATCCATCCACCCGGTCAGAAGTTATGGACCAAACAAAAATTCGGCCATCTTGAATTCGGCCATCTTGAAAGTGTTAACCTCCAAACTGTAATCAGTTCATGAACCCACCCTAGAGCATTCACACACCAAATCTGGGACAAATCCATCCACCCGGTCAGAAGTTATGGACCAAACAAAAATTCGGCCATCTTGAATTCGGCCATCTTGAAATTGTTGACCGCCAAACTCGAATCAGTTCATGAACCTGCCCTAGAGCATTCACACACCAAATCTGGGACAAATCCAAACATCCGTTCAAAAGTTATCGCGTTAACACGAAAGACCTTACGCGGCGGCGGACGCGGCGGCGGCGGCGGCGGTGCACGCAAAACTATTACATCCCCGACGCTCCGCGTTTCGGGGATATAAATACAGCACACATCTGATTGGCATTCATCCAAAAACAGCACTATTTTCCAATCTTTTTACTTATACGAAATATATAAGCCCATAGTAACATAAATTGTGTATGGCATATATGACTGAAAATGAATAAAAAAATAGTTAGATTTGTATATGTGGGTTTGTGCCTTGTATGACCCTTATAATATTCTTATGGAACAGATATAATCCATATGCGTTTTTAATAAGACTTTTTCATATGGGGAGAGAGAGACAGAGAGAGGCCGAAAGAGATAATGAGAGAGGTCAGACAGGCTAGAGAGAGGCAAGTCAGACTCAGCACTCATCCCTAAGCAGACGGGCCTCTGAGCCTCTCACTGCTGCTGTGGTGCCTCACTAACCTTGAATTCATTACCACCTCTTCAGGAGGTCTGGGTCACCACAGGGAGGGGGTGTTAGTAGAACGAGAGAGAGAGAGAGAGAGAGAGAGAGAGAGAGAGAGAGAGAGAGAGAGAGAGAGAGAGAGAGAGAGAGAGAGACAGAGAGAGAGACAGATAGACTGAGAGACAGAGAGAGAGAGAGAGAAAGAGGCATACACGAAAGACAGAACAGAGAGAGGCAGTGAGAGAGGCAGTGGGGGTGGGGGTGGGGGGGGGGAATTTGGGAGAGAGCGAGAGAGAGAGAGAGAGAGATAAAGAGAGAGAGGGAGAGAGAGAGAGAGAAAGAGACATATACACGAAAGACAGAACAGAGAGAGGCAGTGAAAATGGCAGGGAGGGGTGTTGGGTGAAAGAGAAAACAGAGAGAGAGAGAGAGAGAGAGAGAGAGAGAGAGAGAGAGAGAGAGAGAGAGAGAGAAAGAGAAAGAGAAAGAGAAAGAAAGAAACACGAAAGACACAGCGAGGCAGTGAGAGAGGACGGGCCGGTAGACACTCTCTACAGAGAGCGATCGAAGGCAATATCACTAGAATACAGCACAGAACACATGGAGACTGAATGACTGGCGGTGTAACTCAGTAGACTTTGAGCCCCCCAGAGTAGCCTTCTAGAAAAGACAGCCAACATAATAGACTGAGAGATCACTTTCAAGGCCACTGACAGCTTTGGCTGGGCCCAGGACAAAGTCATCTTAAAGGGCCTCGTAACCAATATGTACAATGTAACAGGGACCCAATTCTGGGCCCCCTAGCTCCCTGGGCCCAGGACAACATACCCCTTTGTCCCTCCCTGTCGGCGTGCCTGATCACTGTAGTGCAGACAGTATTCCAGGAGGAATCTTAAATCACTTCTAGAACTCCGTTAATTTTGAGCACCACAGTGTACCAGAGAAAACATTGAGACTGACTGACTGGCGGTGTAACTCAGTGGAGTTTGAGCACCCCTGTGTAGCCTAGTAGAAAAGACAGCCAATACAATAGACGGAGAGATATCACTGTAGCACAGATGGTGTTCTGGGAGGAATCAAAGACCTCTACAACTCAGTGAAGTTTGAGCATCACTGTGTACCAGAGAAGCCCAGCTGAGACACTCAGCAGACTGATGTGGAACTGGGGTGCGTTTCTCAAAAGTGTAGTTGTTAGCAGTTAGCAACTTGGTAGTTGCCAATGGGAAATTGCATTGCAACCAACAAAGTAGCTAACAGGGTGTTGGGGGGGAGGAGAGAAAACAGAGAGAGAGAAAGAGAGAGAAAGAGAAAGAAAGAAACATACATGCAGTGAGAGAGGACAGGCTGGTAGACACTCTCAACAGAGAGCGATCGAAGGCAATCACTAGAATACAGCACAGAACACATGACTGACTGGCTGGCGGTGTACTGTAACTCAGTGGAGTTTGAGGACCCCAGTGTAGCCTAGAGCTCTAGAGAAGACAGCCAATACAGTAGACTGACTGGCGGTGTAACTCTGTGGGGTTTGAGCACCCCAGTGTAGCCCACTAGAAAAGACAACCAATACAACAGACTGAGAGATATCGCTGTTAGATATCACAGTTAGTGTTCTGGGAGGAATCTTAGATCACTTCTACAACTCAGTGAAGTTTGAGCAACTCAGTGGGGTTTGTGCACCCCAGTGTAGCCTACTAGAAAAGACAGCCGATACAATAAACTGACTGGCGGTATAACTCAGTGGAGTTTGAGGACCCCTGTGTACTGTAGTCGACTAGAGAAGACAGGCAATAAAATAGACAGAGAGATATCACTGTAGCACAGACAGGCGGTGTTCCAGGAGGAATCTTAGATCACTTCAATACAACTCAACTTGGTGAAGTTTGAGCACCACAATGTAGGCCTACCAGAGAATCCCAGCTGAGACACTCCGCAAACTGATATAGAAACAAACACACGCACGCACGCACGCACGCACACACACACACACACACACACACAGCTGACTCCAGCTGAGAACACTCTGCACACTGATATAGAACTGGTGTGGGTTCTAAACTCAGGATGTACCTACAGCAGAGAAGACTGTTAGAGATAAGGAAGGGATATGTTAGCATGATTGAAGGTGTGTGTGTGTGTGTGTGTGTGTGTGTGTGTGTGTGTGTGTGTGTGTGTGTGTGTGTGTGTGTGTGTGTGTGTGTGTGTGTGTGTGTGTGTGTGTGTGTGTGTATGTGTATGTGTGTGTGCGTGTGCGTGTGCGTGTGCGTGTGCGTGTGCGTTTGCCAACATGTGCATGTATCTGCACTGTTTACTGGGCAAGTTTCTTTAAGAACATCAAATATTTCCGCAACCAAAAGCTGGCAAAGTAAAGCCATTAAAATCCCTCTCTCTCCTCCAGCATAGATGGAAAACAAAGAGCTGTGAGTGGGACGCACTACTCTCTAGTAAGAACGCAAGATATAATGCCAAGCAATTAGGCTTCTCACACTGGAGGGACACAGGAAACAGGAACAGGCAAGAGGACGACAGTTGCTGTCAGTTGCCTTTAGAATAGAATAGAATAGAATGGAATGGGATAGAATAGAATGGAATGGGATAGAATAGAATAGAATAGAATAGAATAGAGTAGAGTAGAGTTGGATAGAATTGAATAGAATAGAATAGAATAGGATAGGATAGGATAGGATAGGATAGAATAGAATAGAATGGAATGGGATAGAATAGAATGGAATGGGATAGAATAGAATAGAATAGAATAGAATAGAATAGAATAGAATAGAGTAGAGTAGAGTTGGATAGAATAGAATAGAATAGAATAGAATAGGATAGGATAGGATAGGATAGGATAGGATAGAATAGAATAGAATATGATAGAATAGAATAGAGTAGGACATGATTTGTATAAAGGATTAGAAGTTGTAGAATATGTAAAATAGAGCAGAATAGCAGAGAAGCGCATATAATAGAATGCAAATTATACAATCACATTTCAAAATGTGGAAGATGTATCATGTTATTAACATACACTGATTTACTGTTAAATTACCACCTGTTGTCAAACTGATGTCCACTGTATGTCTATGTGAATCAGTTACTGAGAATGAATGGAGCCACTGAACGTGAATGCACAAAAGTACCAAAAGAATGTGCTCAATTCATGTTGTCCACAGTGTAATCAAAACAAATATAAAGAACATAAAATACAGGTTTCATTTTTTTAAAGAAAGTGTGGAGACTAAAGATAATTGATTATCAAATGAATCCCTGTCATAATATTTTTCCTTCATACCGCTCTGTCGTCCCCCCACACGCAAACCCACAATTGCAAAACCGATACCATCTCCATCACCATTAACACACATAAAGAATTTCACAGTCAGTCTCTGTGTTTGTTTCTGTCTCCACAGAAGAGGGCTTATGGCAGTGTTGCCAAATGTGTCTGATCAAATCCCGCCCAAAAGGTTCTCAAAAACACCCAAAATGCGCTAAATTCCGCCCAATTTCAACAAATTACATTGATTTCTATGGGCATAACACGGCAGAAAAACACGCCAAATGGTCAAATGTTTCCCGTTTTTACCCGCAGATGGCCATCCCAAGTAGCCCAATTGGGCGAGTAACCACCCAATCTGGCAACACTGGCTGATGGCTGTTTCTCCATGCTCATCAGATACCAACCATTATCCCATATTGTCTCAGTGTCTCAGCTCATTAAGTGCCAGTTTTAATAGACTGAGACTGATACACAGGCGACGAGAAAGACGAGGGGAGAAGAGATGGGGGGATAGGGAGATGGGGAGGAAGATGAGGAGGCAGAGAACTAGTGAAGGAGACAGAGACAAAGAAAGAGAATGAGAACGCACACAAAGAGAGAAATGAGAGCCAAAGAGAGAGAGAGAGAGAGCAAGGGACTAACAGAGAGAGAGAGAGAGAGAGAGAGAGAGAGAGAGAGAGAGAGAGAGAGAGAGAGAGAGAGAGAGAGAGAGAGAGAGAGAGAGAGAGAGAGAGAGAGAGAGAGAGCACAATGGCTCTCAGGGGCCATTTAGCTAAAATCAAAAATATATTTCACATGAGCCAAAAGCCTGATTACTGTAGCAATTTAAAACTTTAATTTGCTTTATGGGTGCTTTTATGGGTGTTTTATATGAGCTTTTGGCAAAAAAGAAATAGGCAGTGAGCCAAATGAGTATGAGAAAGTATTCTGAGTACCCTGTATCCTGGTATGAATAAAGCAGCAGTGTCCTGCCTAAATAGCTACTCACACCCTACACATCCTTGATATTACACACACACACACACACACACACACACACACACACACACACACACACACACACACACACACACACACACACACACATACACACACACACACACACACACACACACACACACACACACACACACACACACACACATATATATATTTTTTTTTTCAGACAGTACACAGTCTATACAAACATTGGTAACACTTTACTTTACGGATCGCTAATAAGGTGTTAATTTCATAGTAATTTCTCAGTAATTTCAGTCTAATTTTATGGTAATAACTGCTTATTATTAGTAATAACAGCAAAATAACCACATGGTTTCCAGTGCAATTACACTATAATTTCTCATTAATAACAGCAAAAATAACCATACAGTTTCCAGTGCAATTATGCTGTAGTTTCTAGTTAATAGTAGGCTAATGGAAACAGCTACTGTGTCATCATAGTAGTTAGGTGGTAAGTATGCCAGTAACTAAACGGTATCAGCCGAAGTAGTTTCATACTAATTAGGCTACATCAGGGCCGTAATGTGCAATATTTCCTCTTCCTATGTTATTGCATAGAAACGACCACCCAAGCATCCTTGTATTATTTCTGCTTAATTACCTTGTAAACAATTGAGTAGTTATATGGAAATAAGATAGAATCAGGGCCGTAAAATGCATTATCACCTATTCCACTCAATTTTATGGAAATTACATATTTTCATGGCCTTAAAATGTCTTATTTCTTATTTCCACTCAATTACTTAAATATTATCATTTTTAATACAATATAGACTAGCCTACTATGAAGTGATTCAAGTACACAGACAAACACATTGTGTGCAAAACTTTATTTTTCCAATCAGTTATGAGATTCATGTTCACTGATGTGAGGTTGTCAATCTGCCACCATCCAGAGGAAGTCCTGTGAACACAAACAAACAAACAGAGAAGTCAACTGCAAGACCGGTTTCACCACGTTTATTTTTTAATGTTATCAATTCACCATCGCTAAATTTGCTTCTGAAATGCAGTACCATGATAAATGCACGTTGTAAATCTTCCTCAGGCTGACATCGTTGCTGATTTACAAAGGCAAACTCTAGCTAGCACCTAGCTTCAGTCATTGAAAACATGGTGGGCAGAGCTAGCTAGTGGTTTCCATTGTAAATGTACCTCTGTATGCCATTTCAGCACAAACACGGCTGATAAGACGTGTTTGCAATGCATACAGTTAAAATCCTTCAATGCTCAGAGACAAAATGAAAGCAGGTTAAAGCTAGAACTACATTAAAAGTTCGTTGTCAGGAAGCTTACCTTGCCTGGCTCTGCTGCACTGAAGTTGAACTAGCTCGCGGTGGCGGCGAGTCCTGTTGTTGCTAGGCAACGAAAGAGAACAGGAGCGTCCCAATCAGTATACTTCTGTACTTCAAGCACACTCGTTCTAGTTGTACGCTGCCCGCTCTGCTTTCAGTATGGCTCAGAGACGCTGACGTTGTTTAATTGAGTACACTGACACACAAGGGTGGAGTTTGAGACGTACAACAGAGTGCTTTCGCACGCAGGCAGCAACCAGGGTAACTTTCAAGGTGAGCTAAAATGGTCTTGATGTTGATTTCATCCACCTTCAATCGTCGAATTACTTTAGCCTTATGCAAACATGTTTTATGAGTTAGTGTTAGGTTTATGTTTGTTCTGGGAATTAAACGGCATACAGAAGTACCTTTACAATGGAAACCACTAGCTAGCTCTGCCCACCATGTTTTCAATGACTGAAGCTAGGTGCTAGCTAGAGTTTGCCTTTGTAAATCAGCAACGATGTCAGCCTGAGGAAGATTTACAACGTGCATTTAACATGGTACTGCATTTCAGAAGCAAATTTAGCGATGGTGAATTGATAACATTAAAAAATAAACGTGGTGAAACCGGTCTTGCGGTTGACTTCTCTGTTTGTTTGTTTGTTTGTTTGTGTTCACAGGACTTTCTCTGGATGGTGGCAGATTGACAACCTCACATCAGTGAACATGAATCTC
>NC_085871.1:39046158-39053658 GCF_034702125.1 Engraulis encrasicolus
AGGGAGAGAGGAAAGAGAGGAGGGAGAGGGGGAGGAAAGAGAGGAGGAGGGAGAGAGGGAGGAGAGGAGGGAGAGGGGGAGGAGAGGAGGGAGGGAGAGAGGAAAGAGAGGAGGGAGAGAGGAAAGAAAGAGAAAGGAAAGAGAGGAGGGAGAGAGGGAGGAGAGGAGGGAGAGAGGAAAGAGAGGAGGGAGAGAGGAAAGAGAGGAGGGAGAGAGGAAAGAGAGGAGGGAGGGAGGGAGGAGAGAGGAGGGAGAGAGGGGAGGAGAGGAGAGTGTCTAAGTGCTGCAATTACTGCCATTTGCTGGCCAATGTGTCTGGCCCTCTGACAGCCGCAACACTAAGCGCTACTCGTCTACTCTGATATCTCTCCAGCCAGAGCCGGATTAATGCATAGGCTAGATATGGCTGCAGCCTAGGGCCCCCCACCTGCCAGGGGGGCCCTGATTAGTCATAAGTGAAAAATTACAGATTTATGACAAGATGCATTAATGAACATCAATTTGTAGCCTAGGGGCCCCAGGCCATTTTAATCTGGCCCTGTCTCCAGACATCACCTTCTCTTTCTTTTAATCTCTTTCTTTATGCCCCTCCTCTCTCTCTCTCTTTCTCTCTCTGTTCTGCTGTCATGTCCACAAGTGCTTACATTTGCTCACTAACACCCTGAATATCTCTTTTAATCGACTTCTTTATGTCTTCCACTCTTCTTGTCACTTGTATATCATTTTCTCATTTTTCTGCTCGAAGAAGAAGAAGAAGAAGAAGAAGAAGAAGAAGAAGAAGAAGAAGAAGAAGAAGAAGAGGAAGAAGAAGAAGAAGAAGAAGAAGAAGAAGAAGAAGAAGAAGAGGATGATGAAGAAGAAGGAGAGGAAGAGGAAGAAGAAGAAGAAGGAGAAGAGGATGATGAAGAAGAAGAAGAAGGAGAAGAAGAAGAGGATGATGAAGAAGAAAAGGAAGAAGAAGAAGAAGAGGGAGAAGATGATGAAGAGGAAGAAGAAGAATCTGTGTCTTCTGTGTAAGCTAGCTGTAATCGCCAATCAAAAAAGTCTCTCTCTCTCTCTGTCTCTCTCTCTCTGTCTCTCTCTGTCTATCTCTCTCTCTCCCTCTCCCTCTCTCTCTCGCTCTCTCTCTCTCTCTCTCTGTCTCTCTCTCTCTCTCACGCATGCATGCGTGCCTCCATGTGTTTCTGTATGTGTGCTGGGCTTACTGGCATCTATAGTCGTCTCACTATCGTGACAACAAACTTGTTCTAAACTTCACTCACACATGTTTGCTCAAAGGCACGCACACACACACACATGCTCAAACACACGCACACATGAAACCAAGCTTGAATACATAGGCCCCTTTACGTTTAAAAATATACATATGAATGACCTTGTTGACATTCTGGGAAAAGAGAGGAAACTAGTGTTGCCAGGAGACCATCTGCGGTCAGTGGCTGACTTGATAGGAGACTTTCACCACGTTCTGATTAAGGGCACACCATCCCTGACATACACACACACACACACACACACACACACACACACACACACACACACACACACACACACACACACACACACACACACACACACACACACACACACACACACACACACACACACACACACACACACTGTGTGTTGTTCCCTGTGGGAGGGAAGATTGTGGAATTGTTTAGCACAATTAATTTGTCTTGAAAAGACATGTTGTCTAAAAATATTGTGATATCAATATTAGCGGAAATAATCGTGATATTGATTTTCTCATAATCGAGCAGCCTTACAAAAGCCTCACTAAGCATCTACCAAAACTCTCTGTACACTACAGCTAAGAGCTACAGTAAAATAAATGACACAGAACATTCTTTCTTCTAGAGCAGTATTTGCAGGACCAATGGCAGAGCTAGTGTGGCTTGCCCTTAACCTATTGATGGTGGATGCTACGTAGCACAACATTGACCCTAGCACCGGAAACTGCATGATGCAGCGTTAGGCTCATGAGATTTTTTTATTATTAAAAATGTTGGCATGCTAGAGCTGAACAATTCATTTCAAATTTTTAAGTGCTTCACAAAAGTTATTCAGGTTTTATAGGCTGCCAGTAACTTTTCCCAAAAACAGCTTAAGAATTCAACAGGAGTTTCTTGTAGGTGGACATCAATTGGTTAAACAAGTCTAAATTGAACCATTGGTCAAGCTTGATCCTTCGTTAAGCTTTGTTTTACCAATGTTATAACGTTGTATTACTGTAAATGTACAGTAATCATGTGAGGAAAAATACATGCTACTGTAGATTTGGCATGACAAATGCATTGAAAATCTTGCTTTAATACAAGATAGGCCTACTTCTTAAAATGCTTGTGGTGTCTGCAAAGCCTTCATATTCTGTCTTCAACCGAAGACCAACTGTAAGAGCCAATTTAACCTTTCCACGAAGACGACTCTTTTGCACCCCCTACAGTCACAGAGTGTAAATTAACCTCCTGGTTGGAAGCCTCTCTTGTGCACACCCTACAGGTCCGGAGTCCCGTGCCTCTAATGGAGAGGCATAAATACCTGCTGAGGACCAGACCAGGTGTGGCTGATTGGAGGCTTACAGCTTTCTTACGTCTGTCTCCTGCCCTGGGAAGCTGAACTTACCCATTTACCTCCATTACATTTATTTATTTGTTTTCTGTGAAAGTAAAATTAAATTTTAAAACTATTTTCTTTTTGTGGACATTCCATCATTTCAACTTTTAACTTCTTGGGCAAGGACAAGTCAGTCAAGAAATGGTACTCTCAATCAGTCATCATGGAAAATTGGTAAAAGACCAATACATTTAAGTAAGAAAGCTGTCTTTTGGAGTACGGGACTTCAAGACTTGGAACATTTGGACTAAAATGGACTTTGCTTTCGAATTACTTTGGAATCATGGACTATAAGAACATTGGAACTCAGAAGTGAATTGTTTGGAAAGCACATGGAAGCAAACAAAGGACGGCCATCTTGGAAACCTTGAACAAACAAAGGCAAGTACAAAAAAGCCTCATTATCTACAAAAGAAGATTTACATTACTTACCTGGAAAAGAAGATTTACATTACTTACCTGAAAAACAAGATTTGTGTTACTTACCTGAAAAGAAGATTTCTGTTACTTGCAAATGAAGAAGATTTCTGTTACTTACCTTTTAAATGAAGAGGATTTCCGTTACCTGCAAATGAAGAAGATTTGCTTTACTTACAAAAGAAGATTTGTGTTACTTGCCTGTGAATGAAGAGGATTTCTGTTACTTACCTGGAATGGATATGGAACTTTTTCTGTTGAATTAAGAAAATTAAGAACGAAAACATTAAGAAGATTGAAAGAAGAAAATCATGTTCACGTTTTGAGGGCCCAATTGGCTGACCTAGTTTGTTAAAATGAATGAAGAAAATATAAAAGAAATTTTAGTTAAAGACATGGATGTCACTGGTGTTGAAATTAACAAACAGACTTTGGAAGAAGTGCGCACAACCAGAAAAGTCAAGCTTCGCCAGCTGACTAGGCGCATGAACATAATTAAAGAATTAATGAAAGACACCGCTTGTAGTGATGAACTCAAAGCAAATGAGACAATTTACAACACAACACTGAATGAATTTAAAGAAGCACACGCAAAGTATCAGTGTTTATTGAATGAAGAAGAATGTGAGAATGATACAACAACGTGGTTTGAACCAAAATGGACAGTGATAACAGAATTCCTTTCCTCTCTTTCACAATGGTGGGCCAACCTGAAACCTATCGGAGAGACGGCCAAAGAGGAGATCCATGACCAGCCTGCTGAAGTTACTGATGACATCAGGCCTGAAGACAGTGCATCAGCAGCAGGAAAACCCAGATCTCGCACATCAAGTAAAGGCCGTTCTGTCCCATCTGTAAAAAGCACAGTGTCTTCACGCATACAGGCAGAGGCTGAACGAAAATCACTTGAAGTCAAAGCCAAAGCACTGCATGAGAAACACGCTATAGAGGAACAAGAGGAACTGTTAAGAAAGAAGAAGGAGCTGTTGGACATACAAACACAGTTGGACGCAGCATCAGCCAAAATATCCTTTTTGAAATCTGCTGAAGAAAATCCTGATTCAACAAACTTGGACGGCATGAATGAGTACTTTGAAAAATTACAAATAGACAAAGATGATACACTGGACTTCAAAGACATTGCCATGACACCTTGCGTAAAACCAAAGTCGAAGACAACTGGAACCATCTGGCATCATTCTACCGTCCATATCCCTTTAGCAACAGAATTCAATGCACCTCAACCGCAACATACCAAAGTCAACTTGCCACAATCACCCCATCAAACAATGGCTCAACAGACAACTGCACCCCATCAAACAATGGCTCATCAGACGACTGCACCCCATCAAACAATGGCTCATCAGACGACTGCACCCCATCAAACAATCGCTCAACAGACAACTGCACCCCCCAGACCAAATCGTCAAACAGTACAGATAAGTGACAACCCCGTAATCCCATCTCCACCTACTGCAACGGCACAGCAAACTCAAGCTTCTCAGGGAACAGCGGAGCCTGATCAACTCCACACGATCCTGGAAAGCCACAGCAACATCACAAAGTCTCTGGTAAGACAACAACAAATTGCTGCTCTGCCAAAACGTGACATAGTGCCCTTTGATGGTGACATATTGCAGTACCAGTCATTTATTCGGTCCTTTGAGCTGATTGTAGAGTCTAAAGTTGAGACCAGTGAAGACAAATTGTCTTTTTTAGAGCAGTATACAAAGGGAGCAGCTCAAGAACTCATTAAGAGTTGTCAGCATTTGCCCTCAGACACAAGTTTTGTGACAGCCAAACGTCTGCTGAAAGAAAACTATGGCAATGAGTATAAAATTGCAAATGCCTATATAGAAAAGGCTCTTACCTGGTCACCAGTTAAAGCAGAAGACCCAAAATCATTGCAGGCATACACTCTGTTCCTCAGAAGTTGCTGTAATTCAATGGGAAGCATGATGTACATGGATGAGTTGAACCTGGCATCCAACCTCAAAGCCATAGTCTTCAAACTTCCTCACAAAATCCGTGACCGATGGAGAACGGTGGCATCAGACATGCAAACAGAAAACAAAAGAGTGACATTCCCCCACCTAGTTGAGTTCCTTGAAAAACAAGTTCGCATCTACTCTGACCCAGTATTTGGCAACATCACTGATGGCCCTCAGACCGCAAACCAATCAAAACCTCAACCCAAGCCCAAATCTATTGGAGGCTTTGCCACAACCATTGCCCAACTAGCACATTGTGGATTCTGCAATGGCCCGCACACACTTGCACAGTGCTCGAATCTTAGAAAAAAGTCCAACAAAGAGAAAATCGACTTCCTAAGGAGAAATGGAATCTGCTTCGGATGTCTTGCAAAAGGACACATCAGCAAGGACTGCACAAGGCGCCTTACATGTGATGTATGCAAGAAACCACATCCTGGACTTTTACACTTGGCAGAGCAAAAGACAAAACCAGATGCAGACACACAGAGACCATCTGCTGACCATGACATTGACCAACCTGTTGCCTTAACATCCTGTGGGCATATCGGGGCCGGTAAGAGAGAATGTGCACTTCCCATTGTCCCCGTCCAAGTAAAAAGCAGCCATAGTGATAAGGTAATTGAAACGTATGCCTTTCTTGATTCAGGCAGTTCTGCTACTTTTTGCACTGAACAGCTAATGACAAAATTGCACATTGATGGAAGAAAAACCAACATTATGCTTCACACTATGAGCCAAGAGAAATGCATCCCCTCGTACCTAGTCACAGGACTTGAAGTTGCTGGACTTAACAGTTCTGACTTTGTTACCTTACCAGACGCCTACACCCAACAGGAAATGCCTGTGACAAAGAACAACATGATTAGACAACAAGATCTGTCAAAATGGCCATACCTGCATAAGGTGACACTACCTGACATCGATGCCAAGGTTGAATTGCTAATTGGATCAAATGCTCACAACGTCATGGAGCCCTGTGAAGTGATTAATAGTGAGCAAGGTGGAGCATTTGCCATTAGATCACACCTAGGCTGGTGGGTTTGTGGTCCTCTTAGAGGCCATGACTCGGACACAACCAACTGTCCAGCAGTCAAGTGCAACAGGATCTCAGTAGCCAGAACAGCGGAGCCTACAAATCATCATTACCAACAATTCAATGAAAGGGCACCAGAAGTCAAACCTGAAATATCAGTGAAAAACAAGAAACCTGTGAAAATTATAAACCGTGTAGTGCCAAACAATGGACACCATAATCTGCACTTACCTTTCAGAAGAGAAAATCATGTCCTGCCAAACAATCAATCTGTAGCAGAACAGCGCCTCCTTGGCCTGAAGAAGAAAATTGAAAAAGCAAAGAGGGATAGAACCAATGATGTGGAAATGCTGGACCTGGAGAAAAATGTACCGCCAATGGATAAGACCCTTGGGCTACAATGGTACGTTGAGAATGATGCATTTAAGATCCCACTGAAACACAGAGCACTTACTCGAAAGGGCATACCCGCTAGATCAGTGTACAACCCACTCAGCTTCTTAGTAGTCCTGTTACTCATCCTGCACATGCTCCAGCAGTTATGCAGTGACAAGTATAGCTGGGATGAACCTGTTCCTGCCACAACATCCAAGAAGTGGATAGAGTGGACTTCCAGTCTGGAGAAGCTGAGTGACATCTGTGTGCCTCGCTGCATCAAAACAAAGCACTTTGAAAAAACAATACGCAATCAACTGCATTACCTCTCAGATCCCTGTAAATATGACTACAGCACTGCAACTTACCTGTGGATGAAGAATAGCCAGGGTGACGCCTGCGTCTCCATGATGGGAAAAGGAAGATTGGCTCCCTTGAAACGGTTTACGATCCCCAAAATGGAGCTCTCCGCTGCAGTGCTTGAAGTCAAAATGGATAAAATACCCGGGATAGAGCTACAACTTGAACTTGAGAGGTCAGTGCTTTGGAATGATGGTCAGGAAGTTCTGAGATGCATTGCCAATGACCATTCACAATCCCACACCTTCGTTGCTCATCATCGAGTATCATACCCAGACGATGACATGTCACAAGGCTTGACAGTAAGAAAATGCAGCCAATGCAGCTAATGGATAGAAGATCCAACCTTTTTCTGCAAACAAGATGACTGGCCAGTCCATCCTGTTGACTCCCTGCTCAACCCAATGGCTGACCAAGAGACTAGAAACAAAGTCACTGTCTGAGTACTTGTAGGTAAGGTAAAGAATGCCTAATTGCAAAACTGTCACATTTTCAGATTGGCTGAAACATAAGAAGGCAGTAGCCTGGCTGTTGAAATTTAAGAACATGTTGCAGATCCTTATAAGAAAAAGAAACAAAACTGCAAAAACGCTCTCCGAGCAGAGAAGTTGAAAAGATGCAATCCTTCAAATCGACACTAGGGGGCCAGAATCTTGATATTGAAGACCTGGAAATGGAAGAGAAAGTAGTTAGACATTTTCTAAA
>NC_085871.1:39066158-39083658 GCF_034702125.1 Engraulis encrasicolus
TTCATTTCACTGCCAATTGTGCCAGCACAAAAAGCATGTGACAAATAAAAAATCTTGAATCTTGAATCCAAAGGCGACATTACTGCACATTTGTCAGCTGCCACTGTAAAGAACCAAGACAAGACTGCTATTCCAAAAGCAGTACCACTGGCACGCCATTATTAAAGGTCTGCCTTCCCGTGAGAAAAAAATGTCTCCCACGTTGAACAGGTGATGGTTAGCAACAGGGCCGCTGACAAAATCATCTGAAAGGGCCCCCCTCTCAAAACATACAATGTAATGGGGATGCAATTCTGGGGCCCCTCTCTCCCTGGGCCCGGGACAACAGACCCGTCCCCTGTCGGCTTCCTGGTTAGCGATCCTTCATGGTACCACATTCTACCCTAAAATCTACATTATTTTCAAAGAATACTCTGGTAGGTAGACAATTGCAATGCAAAAGTACAGTACGGTAGCTACAGCGAGGTGCTTCAATCTCTCTGCGCTGACAGCTTTGGCTGGGCCCGGGACAAAGCCCTCAGAAAGGTCCCCCCACTCAATACATTCAATGTAATGAAGACCGAATTCTGGGCCCCATCTCTCCCTAGGCCCTTTGTACTCTCCTGTCAGCTTCCCTGTCTCTGCGTTTCAGGCACGTATTGCACGTTATGCTGCAGTTATTTCACAATGAGTAACGGTGGTGGTGAGGGCTGAGCTCATATTGCACATTACCAACATCCACAGCGACACTGAGGCGCAAAAAAAAACATAATGTGACATTAGTGCACATTAGTCAGCTGCAGGTGCCATAGCTATTCGGAAAGCGGTAGTACTCAAACACTATCATTAAACGGTCAAAAGCAGCATGGCATGAACCAAACAAGAGAGAAGAGGGACAGACCCTCTCCCAGAGGACAGCATGTTAATCACACATGCAGTAGTTAGAATAGCCACAATCTATCAGTTAGCAAGGGCGGACAACCCAGGTACAGAAATTAAAAGCCCTGCCACATATTTGCTCTTGCCAAATCAATGAACATCCCTTCAGCCATCTTGATTCAAACACCCCTTCAGGCATCTTGATAAGCTAATTAGTTAAATCACCCGTATTAGCAGCACAGGTACGGTAGAAGGAACATATGGCATGACTTTTACTTAATCAATCCAGCTTGCCTACAGCAGACACCTATGGAGAGTGATTCATTTCAGAGCAAGGAGAGAAGGGGGCAGGCGCTGGACTGGTAATCTGGCATACAGGCCATTTTGTCAGTGGGCCGGAAGTCCTCAGGAGCCGATGTGGTTGGTTTGTTGTTGTTATTGTTGTTGTTGTTGTTATTTTCCCATAGAGACCGGCTCACCAAAAATGGGGTGGCCCATTGGTTCATTGGTTTGGTATAGACCAGTGGTTCTCAAACTTTTTCCATCATTCCCCCCTCCAGAGGGTCTGAATGCTTCCAAGCCCCCCTACCCCCCCCCCACACACACACACTCACGCAGACTGATTTTGCGATCGCTGCGCAGAATCAAAGGACGCCCCACTTTGAGAAACACTGGTATAGACAATGAGCCAATCATAATAGCAAAGAAAAACAGGGGCTGGTCTACACCAAAAATGCCGAGGCCGTTTTCTTTAGTTCCAGTCCAGCCCTGGCAGGAGGCAACCAATCAATGTGTGTATGTGAAGAGTTCAGATGCAAAACCCCCTAACTCCATTTCTGAAGACCTGCACTTCTATATTTTTAGAGAACCCTGTTGTTGGTTTGGTTTATATTCATGTACTTGATAATACATATTAATAGTTATATTACATAAATAAAATAAAAAAATATGCAATTTTGAAAGCTTTGTATTAAATAAAAATGAATTAAGATTATTTTCTGAAAAGGCATTTAGGGGGTTTTGCATCTGAACTCTTCATGTGTGTATCCAGAGATTCTTGAAGTATGTAGAGATATGCCAATGTAATAGGTTGCTATGGGCACCTAACATGACCAGGGTCCGGTCTGCCTAAAGGGGCGTGTCATAATGCTCCTAGCATTGAATAGAACAGTCCTTAGGTCTGCCTAGGTCTGCCTAAAGGGGGGCCCCCCCCCCCCATAATAGAACCCGGAAAACAATGGGCCAATGGAACCTCTCTCTCTCTCTACTCTCTCTGGCGTACCTGTGTGTGTGTGTGTGTCACTACATTTATGGGTGTGGAAGGGAATGTGTCCGAATCTACAAGCAAGGATCCAGGTTGAGCCTTTATCCAAGAGCATCTTGAAGCAATACGTCCAACAACATACTCTAGTCTAAATAGCAAAACATGGAAAGTAGACTACTAGCCTGTTGCCCATTAATTCACACAAATGAAACTGCCAAGGACAGCAAACCAGCCATTTGATCAAATAAGCCACACACATCTTCACATGACTGCACAGTTGGTGTTTTACAGAGAGAGAGAGAGAGAGAGAGAGAGAGAGAGAGAGAGAGAGAGAGAGAGAGAGAGAGAGAGAGAGAGAGAGAGAGAGAGAGTGGGGATGAGTATAACCTGCACAGGTGGTTCTTTCACCATCTCTCTCCTCATCCCTAATATAATAGGCCACTAACTGGGGATGTATGCGTGTGTGTGTGTGTGTGTGTGTGTGTGTGTGTGTGTGTGTGTGTGTGTGTGTGTGTGTGTGTGTGTGTGTGTGTGTGTGTGTGTGTGTGTGTGTGTGTGATTTCCTGCACGCCCCTTCTCTCACAGAGACAGAGAGAGAGAGAGAGAGAGAGAGCGAGCGAGCGAGCGAGCGCGCACCTGTTATTGTGAGATATAGAGTCGGAGATTCCGCAGACCGGTGGTGGGGCGCATGAGGAGGGAAGGAGGAAAAGTGCAAACAGACACGTTGGTGTTCCTCCTTGCTTTCTTTTGTTCACACAAAAATAGAGCACCGCAAAAGCCCGCATAGCTCATATATTTCTTTCACGCAGTATCAACAATTTCACAGCTTCTTGCGCTTCAGCACTGCTTTGAAACTGACGCGACACACGCACGTACGCACACACACGCACGCACGCACGCACGCACGCACGCACACACACACACACACACACACACACACACACACACACACACACACACACACACACACACACACACACACACACACACACACACACACACACACACACAAGCCTGGCGCGGGCGGGAGAAAACATTCTCGGCTACCGCCTGTCTCAGGTGTTTCTTTTCTGTGTCAAGAAAAGCCAAATCTGCTTGCGTTGCATATCCTGGACCCACATCTGCGAGCCCACAACGGAGTCGCACCGGGACAGCAGCGGCTGATCTCCTCCTACCCGTCTGAAAGTAGTGGGTAGCCCTCCTCAGCCTGGCATGTAACATGTGTTTCACGAAGATGGCAACGACTGCAGCCATCGAGCAAAATTTCATGCAACTCCTTTTTAATAATACCAACCAACACTGTTGCCTTCTCCACAGCAAGCATGCTTGGCTTTACTACAGTTCCACACAAGGACTGTAATGCCAAATCGAGGGGATACAATATTTTCTTACATTTAAATAAACCTTTGAATAAACAGAATATGTGGTGAGCACAATTACGCACACTTTGCCATAGTGCTATGAAAAGTGTGCGATGTCTCACAGGAAGCCTCTACGCTTTTAGTCCGTGCTTTGCATGAAAAAGAAATCTGTTGGACGTGCTACAAGACGGGAAACATGACAGAGCATGTGGGAAATTCAAAACCGACCAAAAACAAAGCCATTTAGTTTTTTTTTGGAGGTGCGGGAAGTGATTGCGCCAAGCGTAAAATCAATAATAAATAAAATGAATATTAAATCTTACCTTTATCTCCTTCGATGACTGGCACGGGATTTGATGGGAAACGGTGGCTGTTTGGTTCATGGTTGATGTAATTAGTGGTTTCCTCTAGCAGTCCCCTGTTTTCAAATGGAGCAAAACCCACTCCGATGATCCACACCGCCCGCAGATATATCAATGCGGAGTCTCGGTAATATCCACTCACGACAGTCTCTGGTATCCTCAGTCTACACACTTAAGTGTGTTGCACTGACTGTACTGTACTGGCGGTGTTGTGACATACCATTCACCGCATTTTCTGCTGAGAGAGAGAGAGAGAGAGAGAGAGAGAGAGAGAGAGAGAGAGAGAGAGAGAGAGAGAGCTGTGCGTGTGTAGACACAAAGAGAAGCGACTGCAATATTCGGGTTCGGTCCTATTCAATGACTGACAACTTCAACGAACGAGCTTCACAGAAAAAAAGAAACTATGCAGCTTCCTTGCTAGCAACTCCGTGACGATTGAAAAGGAAAACAGAATCCCTTATGTGTTCGGACAGATATTGATTGAGGTTTCATGCTGTCGGTTAACTGTCCCCAGGGTAGACATGGAGCACGCCTCAATAAATGATACCTTCCGCGATTCGTTATTTTCTGTTTCTTCTCTTCTGAAATCTTTATTTTCTGCTCAACCACTATCTTTGGTAGATAGGATAGCAACAGCTCCGTTGATTGGAAGCAAAATTAAATAACCATGCGTAATGGATAAAAGTTGCCGGTGGTCCGTTTTTTTGCCAACGCAGCGAAAATGCAAAAGCTACAGGCTGGCCAGCCATCAAGCCCCTGTAAGCTGCTGTCTGTGTTTTACCCTGCACAGACAAGTGGCAAATTGCCAGAGAAAAATTGCTTGTTGTGTGACATGTCTGTGATCATGTGTGTGTGTGTGTGTGTGTGTGTGTGTGTGTGTCTTATGTCTGTGTGTATGTGTGAGAGGGCACTTACAGTTACAGTACGTGTGTGTGCGTGTGTGTGTGTGTGCGCACACGAGCGTGTGTGTCTTGTGCCTGCATGTTTGTGTGTGTGTTGGGGGGGGGGCATAAAGACGTCTGCATGTGTGTGTATTCATGTGTGAGAGGGCACTTACGTGTGTGTGTGCGTGTGTGTGTGCGCGCACGCTCGTGTGTGTGTGTGTGTGTGTGTGTGTGTGTGTGTGTGTGTGTGTGTGTGTGTGTGTGTGTGTGTGTGTGTGTGTGTGTGTGTGTGTGTGTGTGTGTAACTGAGCTCCGCTCTCATCCAGGGTGCCCGAGGCATAGATGGTGCGGGGATGAACTAGTGAGCAGAGCAGGCAGCAGCAGGTGGTGTACCTGCTCATCATCATTACCCATACAAGACAAGACTACACAATGACTACTAGATCGCCCACCCACACACACAAACACACACACACACAAGCTCCAAGCTCCACAGTGACTACTAGCCCACCCACACACACACACACACGCATGCTGAATTCAACTAGCCTCAGGGAGCAGTGCATGCTCTATAATATGACGGACGTGTGCGTGTGTCCGTTATATAGTCTAGTATACATGTGTGTGTGTGTGTGTGTGTGTGTGTGTGTGCGTGCGTGTGGGTGTGTGTGTGTGTGTGTGTGTGCGTGCGCGCACACAGGGCCGCTGACAGCTTTGTCTGGGCCCAGGACAAAGACATCTGAAAGGGCCCCAAACCCAATACATACAATGTAATGAGGTTCCAATTTTGGGCCCCCTCACTCCCTGGGCCCGGGACAAGTGACCCCTTTGTTGGCTTCCCTGTGCACAAACCTGAATGCGTGCTTGCCTGTGTGCGTGTGCGCATGTGCATGTACAGTAATGTGTCAAGTCAAGTCAAGTCAAGTTTATTGTCAATTTCTTTACATGCACTGGTCATACAAAGAATTTGAAATTGCGTTTCTTGCTCTCCCATGCAGACATAGACTAATCTAGGTAAGGACATAGACAGTATAGACATAGACAGTACTCATACATGGACATAGACAGTATGGACGTAGACATTGCTCATACAGACATTTAAAGTGCAAGACTGGACAACAGAAGACTTGTAGAGAACATACATTAAGAGGAGGTATTTTGTTGTTCTTTTTCTAAAAGTCCTTTATAGCGTTCTGACATAGTAATAGTAGCATTTGAAGAAATAAATAATTAAAAAAGGGTTTTTATTAAATACACCAGCAGCAGTATGTGTGTGTGTGTGTGTGTGTTTGTATGTGTTTTGTGTGCGTGTGCGTGTGTGTGTGTGTGTGTGTGTGTGTGTGTGTGTTTAGTGCAGGTAGAAAGTGCGGTGTGCGTCTGTGTGTGTGTACCTGTGTATGTGTGTGTGTGTGTGTGTGTGTGTGTGTATGTGTGTGAGTATGAGTTGTGTGTCAGTGTGTGTATGTTTGGGTTTAGTGCAGAAAGTGCAGTGTGCTTGTGTGTGTGTGTGTGTGTGTGTGTGTGTGTGTGTGTGTGTGTGTGTGTGTGTGTGTGTGTGTGCATGTGTATGTTTTGAGTTAGTGCAGGTTGAAAGTTCAGTCACAGATGTAGTAGTGCAGGTGGAATGTTCAGTCGCAGATATGGTGGTGGGGATGAGGGGGGGGAGCGTTGTCAGTGGCCTGGCTGGCTAGAGGCTGACAGTGAAGGGAGAGTGGGTTGAGTGTTCAGTATCTTGATTGCTTGATGCATCGTGCTGCTTGCAAGCCTGGTGGTACGGGAACGGAGGCGCCTGTACCTCTTTCCAGAGGGCAGGAGGCTGAACAGTTTGTGTGCAGGGTGGCTTGTGTCTTTGATGATCATCAGTGCTTTTCGGGTGAGGCGTGCGGTGTAAATGTCCTGCAGGGAGGGGAGTGGTACTCCAATGATCTTCTTCGCTGTGTTCACAACACGCTGGAGTGTCTTCCTGTTTTTCTCCGTGCAGCTTCCTCCCCACACTGTGATGCAGCTGGACACGACGCTCTCTATGGTTCCTCTGTAGAATGTTGTCATGATGGAGGGTGTAGCACTTGCCTTCTTTAGTTTGCGCAAGAAGTAGAGACGCTGATGGGCCTTCTTCGCCAGTGATGTAGTGTTGTGTGTGTGTGTGTGTGTGTGTGTGTGTGTGTGTGTGTGTGTGTGTGTGTGTGTGTGTGTGTGTGTGTGTGTGTGTGTGTGTGTGTGTGTGTGTGTGTGTGTGTGTGTGTGTGTGTGTGTGTGTGTGTGTTAGTTTGCTAAGAAAATGCCGGAGAGCAGAGACTGACAAAGACAGCACTCGATCACCCACAATCGATCACACTCACTCACACCCACAGACACCAACACACCGGCACCCACATACACACACGCACGCGCACACGCATGCACGCACGCATGCACACACACACACACACACACACACACACACACACACACACACACACACACACACACACACACACACACACACACACACACACACACACACACACACACACACACACACACACACACACACACACACAGGCACCATTAACACGTCGACTGCATATCCAGGAGGGTATTTTCCAGTGCAATATTTTTGTATATTGCCATTCGTGGAAAAGCTGCAATTTAGAGTCTGCTGTGCCCGCACCCCCCACTCATCCAGCGCTCATCCACCCACTCACATATACCCCTCACTCTCAAAACTCTTATACACACACACACGCACACACACACACACACACACACACACACACACACACACACACACACACACACACACACACACACACACACACACACACACACAGACGCGCGCATACAATAAATGTGAGCAAATGCAGGCTGCCTTCCTCTCCACTGTCTCTCCGTCTCTATGTTTGTTTCTCTCTCTCTCTCTCTCTCTCTCTCTCTCTCTCTCTCTCTCTCTCTCTCTCTCTCTCTCTCTCTTGCTCTCTCTCTCCAAATCCGCCTCTCCTCATATCGAATCCTTAATGCATTGGAATGGAAAAGACGAAATGAAGGGAAAAAACAATGGGAGTAGATTTTTCCAGGCTATTAATATTTTATGACAGCAGAGCTGGTGTGATGAGGGCAGTGTTGCCAGATTGGGCGGGTGCCCGCGTCTGCGGATGAACATTTGCGGGTAAAAACGGGGAAAATTGGTCATTTGGCGTTTTTTTTTTCAGCCGTTTTGGGCCCATAGAAGTCAATGTAAATTATTGAATCTGGGCGGAATTTAGCGCATTTTGGCGTTTTTTGAGAAGCTTTTGTGCAGGATTTGGTCAGACACATCTGTCAACACTGGATGGTGGTGGTGGTGGTGGTGGTGATGGTGGTATTGGTCTGGTGCGGATGCTGTTGGTGATGGTGCGATGATGACCATTGGTGGTGATGGAAATGCTTTTATAGTGCGTAAATATTTCACGCCAGTTAGCCACCATGACTGGTGTGATGAGGATGGGGTGGGAGTCATGGTGGTGCTGTTGGTGGTTCTGGTAATGGCAGTGGTTTTGGTATGTGTGGTGGTGGGGATGTTATGACAGTGGATGTTGGGTTTGGGTTGGTTGTGATTATGGAAATGCTGTAATAATGTTGGTAATATGTGCCTGGGCGCTAAGAAGATAGCACTGGTGGTGGCGATGGTGGTTTCTGTAATGGTGATTTGTTCTGTTGATGGTGGTTTGTGATGATAATGATGATAATGGTGGTTATCGTATTGGTTATTGTGGCGATGGTGGTGGTGGTGGTAATGGTGGTTATCGCAATGGTGATTTGTTCTGTTGATGGCGGTTTGTGATGATAATAATGGTTATGGTGGTTATCGTATTGGTAATTGTGGTGATGGTGGTGGTTCTGTTGGTGATTGATGTCGTAGAGGTAGTCATGTTGCTGGGTGGCAGTGTCAAAGCTGGTGATGATGGAGATGATCATATTATGTTGTTATTGTGGTGATGGTAGTGGTGGTGCCTTTGTTTGTGATTGAGGTCAGGGTGACGTTGGTGGTAGTGATGGTGATGGATGTGGTGGTAATGGTAGTATCAAGGCTGGTGACAGTGGTGATGGTGATCTTTCGTTTTTGCTATGGTGGTGTTGGTTCTGCTGGTGATTGAGTTTGGGGTGGTGGTGAAGATGATGGTGATGGAGGTGATGTGGACTGTGGTTTGGTGATAGCGATCATATTATTAATGGTGGTGTTGTTGTTGGTAGTATTACTTTTTATAGTGATTGTGGTGGTGAAGAGCAGTGTGACAATGGTGATGTTGTTGGTAGTTATGGTGATGGTACCATGCTTTGCACAATCGTTCCGATCTGAAAGACAGCATGGAATCTCTCCCTCAGCGAGGGTTCCTGATCACGGTGTCCAATCAGAGTGCAGGGAGGCATGGACAGGTGATGACTGCAGTGTGTTTGAATAGCTACAACTGACACAATTGGCTATGGGCTACATATGCCAAATGATACGTATTTTTAACGCCCAATAAACTGTCGTCGTCAATCGTAAACCTCACAACCCCTACAGGATTTACAGGAGGCAGGTCTCAAGACCTTATCACACTTGTGACTGGGTCGTCTGTATGATCAAAAAACCATGATTGTACGATAATATCAGAGTTGTCATTCAGTTCATTTAGATGCATTGAAACATCCATTTAGGTCTTGTACGATTATTTCCTCCCAAAAAGCCCCCCAAAACTAGCCTGGTGAACCAGCGCCACCCGCTGGACGGCAAAATGTTTTGTCTACGGGTGGGTCTGGCCTCGCATAATGATGTAATGAAGCCAGAATGCCATGAATCTGGCAAACCAATTACAACACAAAGATGTGTGTTGAATCAAAGCGGGCAGGGTTTTGAGGGAAGGTTGTTCTCATCAACAATCTTCGGATGTATTATGCATCGAGGCCAGACTAAATTAGACATCCACATTTAGTCTGGTTTATCAGGCTACCCAAAAACGATAATTCTGAGGTTTTGGAACGATAATTCAGCATTTTCCATCTGGCAACACTGTCTGTGACTGAAATCAAGCAGTCATCAAGTGAGCATCTCAAGGAGCTAAGCCTCTCGCTTTCTGCTCCCTCTCAAATCAAGTCCGCCTCCGCTCACAGTGAACCCGTAATGCATTGCAATCAGAAAGACGGCATGAAAAAAACAACAATCACAAAACAAACCAAAATAAAATAAAACGGAGGAGATATTCCCACTGTATGAATATTTTGAGACTGCTGTGGTCAATCTGTCACAACCTCAACCTCAAGATGGCCTCCAAACAAAGTCACCAAAAACCTGGTAATGATTGATGACCAGCTGTCATTCTCCGACCACATCAATTTACTCGCCCAGGCCTAACGATTTGAGATGTTCAACATGTGGACAATCAGACCCTTTCTGACCCAGTATGCTAGAAATGGCACTGTAAAGAAAGGCGTAGTAACACATTCAGAGCACTTTGATTTCAACGCATTGATATCTTCACTCCTAGTTACCACCTTTCCTCCTGCGAGAGGGGGAGGGGGAAAGGGAGTTAGGAGTGAGGATATCAATGCATGGAAGTTGAAGTGCTCCGAATGTGTTACTATGCCTTACATTACAGCACCACAATTTTCAATATCAGAATTCATTTGGCATCCCTGACAAGGAGGACAAGACATGTGGGTAGATGACGGATAGGTAGCAAAAAACATTTTTTTCACAAAACATTGTTTATGAGGGAAAAAAGTATATGTCTACGTAGTGCAGCAATTAATCTTTCAAAAAATCCAAGTGGTCACAATGTTGGTCTATTCATTGATTATTTATTTACGTTGATAAAGCAATTTGCTGAAAATATGTCCTTTGGTGTGAAGTTAAGAAATAAATATATTAAGTAATGTAGAAATGGCTTGATTGAGTTTTATGAACATTGTTACACTCCTCATATTTATTGCAATTTTTTAAAGTCTTAATTTAATGAGAAATTACCATTTAAGTATTTTTTTTCCCATTAGATGTGAGATTATTAGAAACCTTCGAGGAAAAACAGGGATATCTTTCTTTTAAATGTTCAAAATTGTCCGAATTTATACTAACTTTTCAGGGACGATAATTTGTTCTTCCCTAATGCAATATTCAGTGTTTATCAAACATATTGTCTAGCTCAAACAAATATTTGAGCGTTTAAAACACGTCACACCGTAGGACATTCATGTCACGCTAAAGGACAGAAATGCAAAACTGAGCCAGAAACAAATATATCAACATGATTATTTTGTCTTTTGATCATAATATAATGTTGTAGTCAATATGGACCTACACTTAACACTTATAAGTCTTTGAATCGTCGATTATCAGCCCATCGTAACTCTCTTAATGACAGACTTGCGGTCATTAAATGTAACCTGCAGAGCTCATAAGACTCATACTGAAGTGTGACCTTGGCATGACCATCACACTTTTGTAGGTATGCTATGACCATTGAACCTGTAGTGTGTAGTGGCCAGTGCCTGTTTGGTATCTCAAGCTGGACAGCACATTTATGCTGTATATTGAGCTCTCCACAGCATACTTTATTCATCTATACTCCTATACTCTCTCACTGATCTTTCCTTCACTGTTACCGTTATATTTTATGGTTTCAAAGCACCATTAATGACATTTTATATCATTTGACAGTATCTAAAATCAACAGCAAATATTCATCAACAATGCATCAAAGTATAAATTCCAAAGGTCAATATAATAAAGGAATAAGTAATTTGAATACTATTACTATTACTATTACTATTACTACTATTACTATTAATACTATTTATCTAGTCAAACAACAACAACAACAAAATGTACTACCAGTTGTTTTAAAAGCTATTTCTCAAATATCTAGTCCATTGGTGTGACCTGTTTGTCCTTTGGTGTGATACTCCAAAGTGTCACACCATAGGACTTTTACCATCACACCATAGGACTTTTACCATCACGCCATAGGACTTTTGAGCTTTTGAGTTAATTTAAAGCCATGTCGTTGCCAACTGAAATACAATTTCACCTTTAGTAAGATGCATTTTCATACATCTACATAAGAAAAAAATATGAAAAATATACACTATTGTCAAAATGTATTTTTTGGCTGTCACACCAAAGGACTACAAAACTAATACATCTTGTGGTAGCAAAACATAATTGATTGACTGAAGAACTCTGAGAGAAAGATCTAAAATCCAACCTTGCCATTGGCTTCTTAAGGGTCTAAAGTCACAATTTATGTACCGCTGGAGCTTCAACAATAGATAATTATCCACAGAATTAACTAAAATATGAATGTCACACCACAGGAACATTGTTTTCTGTGACAAAGTTTCATAGTCCATACGGTCTCAGAAAAACAGGGAAAAAAATTAAGCTTGCCACTTGCTAAAATAGACAACCTTGAAAAACATGCCAGGGGTGTTTAGACAAATGGACTGAGCTTTTGGATGATTTATTTAAAAATGTTTTAATATGGAGAACCAGGCTTGCCTCAGTCACACCATAGGACAAATGTGACATTTGACTCAAAATTAAGTATACTTATTTAAGCTCTGTATTTATTACACATTACTTTTTCACAACAAAGACATTACTTTAATCATTTAAAGCATTGACAATTTTGAAAGCATGAATTTACTTAATTTTAAGAGCCTGCGACAGCAAAATTTACACGTCACGTCATCTACCCATGTACCATCACAGAACCATTGCACACTGGAGCATGGTGCACCATCAGACAAACAAAACATGGAACCTGGGACCACAGTAACCCACAGCCTCGCTCACAGGTATAGGCAAGACAGAGGACACAGACCTACGTACGTATATATGTTTAGACCAGGGCTGGGCAACTGGAGGCCAGGGGGCCACATGCGGCCCACCTCCTTTCTCAGTGCTGCCCATAGATAAATAGGGTCGGTAGCCTAATTTTAAAAATCAACATTAACAATGTTCATTTACAGTAAAACAACTACTGAATCAATCCTTTGTAATTATACTGTTGACCCATTGAGCACACTGATATTGGCATAAACAATATCAGCAGTCAGTAAGCAACCAACGACCCCTCAAACTCGAGTTGCAGTCAGATCCATGGTCATGTGGCCCTCCAATGGTGGTGATGGAAAAAAAACACGGCCCTCCTCATCACAAAAGTTGCCCTTCCCTGGTTTAGACATATCATAATTTCAAAGATTGAGGTATCTTGCGAACCGCCAGTGGTACGCGGACAGGTGACGGAATCTGAATATTGTCCCCAATCTGATACATTACATTTGGATGTCCATGCATTGTTTTATCCATGAAGGAGCAACTCTCTTAGTTTGTAAGAGGCAATAAAGATTCGTTTCCCAATAAGCCTCTAGGGGATAGTTATGAATCACTGGTGCTGATTGCAATTGGCTAAGACTATCACTGTATGTGACATCATCCGTGTGACCTCATTTCCTGTGATGGTCTTCTTAAGTTCAGCCACTGGCATTGTTCTACCCTTCTTGCTTCTTCTTTGTCTGTACCTGTACCGTTAACACCTCTTTGGAGAGAGGGGGTGGGGAGGCCTGTGGACAGGCCTTCGGGGCCTAATGGCCTCCTCTCTCACTCTCTCAAGCCAATAAACCCTGCATTTCTGAATTCCAACTATTGCACTGGATCTGGTCTTAAATATTAATTAGTAATAAAACCTAAATACTATCAGATGGAGGTTCCACCGAGATGATAAAATTTGGATTCATGGATTTAGAGAGTGATTTCAGAACTGATCAACTGAGCTGGTAAGATTTTTTTCACTCATTTGGTCGACAGACTGATAAGAACAAAGGCAGTGTGGACATTTTAAATTGTTTCCCCATCTAAGTTACCCAACTGAAGATGTACGTTTAATTGAGGAGAATTTAAAGTTGATTCATCATAATGCCTGACTGTAGTACCACATGGATGAGGCCATAAACGCGACGCTCCCAAAGGCCAATGCCTGACGAGGATTGGTGTACCAACTCATTAGTGCTGAGTTGAAGTGGTACAGAATTTGTGATTTACAGAAAATTAATCTTTATGCTTAAATATACATAAAACATTATTTTCTGTTGGGCACGGATGTTAAGATTCGGGTAGGACATCCGTGAATCTGTCCCAATAAGAGTAGTAGTTATAGAGGCCAGAGTTTACATATTTTCTATCTTTTCTGTCTTAATTTCTCTCTATTTTGGTGAACTCTGCCTGGTCTAACTAAACAGTGTCCGACGGGAACTTCCAGGACAATTTGATGATTCTCCTTGCAGAGCGGGCTTTACCCGGTCATCTGCTGCGGCCAACGGCTGTATAGTGTGCGTTGTGCCGACCAAATTAGTCCTGAAGACTCTGAAAGAAGAGTGGGCCCTGGTGTGATACGGGTTATGATATCACATGTGTTGTGTTAGGGGGAGATGTTGTTATTGAGATGTTGAATATATACTATACTGTGAATTTGTTTGATGGCCAAAATCTATCTGGTAACAGTGAATAGAGAAGAACAGTCTGTCGACTACAATGTGTGTAAAATCAAACTAAGCTCCCAAATTTAGTGTTTAAGACGTAAGTGCTGCATTGGAATCAGATGCATGTATTGGTCTTTGTTCTCTGTCTGTGCCTGCTATGGCTTCCATTGTTTGTCCTTCTTCCTTCTACTAACCCCCCCCCCCCCCCCCCCCCCCAAACCATGTCTTGATCTACAGAAATTTGATCAATGTGTCTATCAGTGGCAACTGCAGATTAGCTGGCCAACTGTAGTAAAAGAGGCAGGGGTGCCTAGTTACTAAATACCCATTTTGATTTATTTTGAGTAGTCAATGTCTGAGATATACCACATGGTCTTGAACTTTTCCCTCCATTGTGTCTCTTTGTTTGGGCCCCTTTATTGTGTGTGTGTGTGTGTGTGTGTGCTGGCCAGTGTGTTTGTATGTGTAACTGTTGAAACCCCCCACACTTCCCCCAAGCTTAACGATCCTGTGACCCCCTCCCCCGATAGGTGTGAGTGTACTGTATGTCTTCTTAAAAGTTAAAGAAAGCTAAAATCAGAGTGCTGACCCTAAGACAAAGAAACTTAACAGAAGCAATGATATTCCTAACCCCAAATTGAATTTGGAAAGATGTATGAATTTCTGCCATGACATTTTATTTTTCACCCTTCTCTTTGTTTGATTTGGTCGTGAGTTCATATCACCCTGTTCACCCATTTGTTGTTTTGGTTTGATAAGAATTTGAGTTGATACATTTTTGCTTTATTTACTGTTCCCTGATTCCAAGTGGGTCTTCTTTGATTATATATTCAAGATGGTTGTTTTACCCATTAATCATTTTGTGTCTTCTGAAGCAGGCCTGGTGTTATGGAAGTTAGCTGGCCCACAGCAGTTGTGAGAAGAAAAGCATGGTGGCCTTTTGAGAAACCAAAATCTTGTTAAGTTTAACATCTTGTCTATATACTCAAATGAGTGATTTGTTTGATTTGCTGTATAAGATTTTCCCCGATTTTTTTTGTTGTGTTTAGATTGGATGATAATTTTGGTAAATACACTTTCATGATAGGCCTACAATGAGAAGTGTTGTTTTATTTTGTGTCAGTCTGCCATAGATACTTTTTAAGCCACTAAACCTTAACTCTAGTGTACAGTCATGCCCCACCTTCGAGACCATCCTCCCATGATTTTTTTCAAGTTTTAATCCAAGATACTGATTTGCAGTTGCAAGTTTTTTTTTTTTTCCTGTTCTTTGTTTCAGAAACGTGTGCAGTGGCCAAAGAAAGCAAAAAAGAGTCCCCAACGAGTGTGAACCGTGTGTCTCCAAGTGCGAAAGACGGCTGCCGTTGACTATGCAAGTGATGTGTTTTGAACAATCTAAACTTACTTTCTGTATTGGCTTGAGGGTAATCTACTGATGGGAATTCCAGTGGTGTTTTGAACTTCTGAGAGGAAAGCAGAAGTTGTGTACCAAGCAATACTATAGTAAGGTTTGCGGTGTTCATGTATGGCGGCATTACCCAGCCAAATATCTGGAGAAGACAGGAGGATCCTTTGTTTGAGACACATTGGGTGAATAAGCGTGGCACATCTCGGCGGTCATTGTTTTCTCCCTTGGCATTTTAAATTTTTGTTTGTTTGTTTTCCTCTGATTTCTCCAATCTGCTACAGTTGGAATGCCCCACAGATTGGAAAAGGGGGAGAGGATCCGTGAGTTGTTTACTTTCAGTGGAGGATGGGTGGTGATTGACTGTACCTATAAGTTAACGTGTGTGAGGCCCGTAGCCTGTCCTTCTTTGCCTGTGCCTGTTGCAGACTGTGTGAAGATAAGTTGACTAATTATGAGTTTGAGATGAAGAATTCACACAAAAGCTGGTTTATGAGTTAAGATTGAAATTTAAGTTTACACAAGGCAAATGTTTCGAATGGATTAGATTGTTTCTGCTCTGTGTCTCAAGGTGCCGGAAGGGGGAGGCCCCCTCCCCTATGCAGAGAGACCATCTTTTACACCTCCACTGGCAGACTGACCTGTTGATTTTCTTTTTTTTATTTCAAGGCATCCATTTGAAATTGGAATTTGTGATTTGATTTATGTGTCTTTGAAGTTGATGGAAAGGGGGAGACAGTCCCCACGCTGACACATTTTGCCATTTCATTTTATTTTATTCTTGTTTTGATTCTTCCATGTTCTATGAGATCTTCCTGGGTGACACTGATGCTTGTTGTGAACATTGATGTGTGCGGAATAAGATACTTGAGTGTATGATGCTATCTCTCTTCCCGGTAACGTGCCATTGACCTGGTCCACTGCATTGGCCTCGAAAGCCACAGGACATGAAGAAGATGGAGCCAGATGATGAAGAAGAAGAGTACTACAGTTTTTTCTTTTTACACTCGTCTGCACACACTACGCGTTTCACATTGCTTTACATGAAGAACTGAATGACATGCGTCACATGAGTCAACTCGTTTGCAATCCTGTCATGACAAAATTCTTACAGTCCATTTCAATTGTCTTCATATCATGCTGCTTATGATAACTTTTTGATGGAACCAATCTCCAGAGTGCTATTTGCCGATATATTTCCAGAGTGCTATTTCTAGAGTTATACGTGGATTAATAATTTGATAAGTTTATATTTATGTGAAGTATTTCAACTTCAAAAGGGGGACTGACGGAATCTGAATATTGCCCCCAATCTGATACATTACATTTGGATGTCCATGCATTGTTTTATCCATGAAGGAGCAACTCTCTTAGTTTGTAAGGGGCAATAAAGGTTCATTTCCCAATAAGCCTCTAGGGGATAGTTATGAATCACTGGTGCTGATTGCTATTGGCTAAAACTATCATTGTATGTGACATCATTCCATGTGACCTCATTTCCTGTGGTGGTATTTTTAAGTTCAGCCACTGGCATTGTTCTGCCCTTCTTGCTTGTACCTGTATCTGTTAACACCTCTTCATTGGAGAGGGGGTGGGGAGGCCTGTGGACAGGCCTTTGGGGCCTAATGGCCTCCCCCCTCTCTCAAGCCAATAAACCTTGCATTTCTGAATTTCAACTATTGCACTGGATCTGGTCTTAAATATTAATTAGTAGTAAAACCTAGATACTATCAACAGCACTTTGAGAATCACTGTCTACTCTACAGGATCTTAGGTAAGGAGCTGCAGCACTACAGTAATAGCTGGAGCATTAGTGACTCCCTAGTGACACTGATACATCACTGAGGACTGAGGATAACTCTCTCCCACGGATGCATCATCAAGGAGGATAA
>NC_085871.1:39088658-39093658 GCF_034702125.1 Engraulis encrasicolus
CTGGGAAACAATTGATATCCCCTGCGACTTGGGCTGCAGTCCTGAATGTAAAGGGATAATTATTGGGCCTTTTGTGGTATTGGAAAAGCATGAAATGTGGATGTAGTAGAAGAAGCATTGTGAAGCACTTTCAAATTTGACAGGTTTGCTTGCCTAAGCACTCTGGCAGATCACTCTATGAAATAAATGAGTATGATAGTCTGTAAGTCTGCGGTTTCAACAGTGGAATTTTAGGCGTCAGACACACTGGCCGAACGGAACGGGAGCGAGACGAATGAGGTCTTTTTCTGCTTAGTTTCGGCCGGTGTGTTCTACTCTGCCTTTCACACTGACAGCGTCCCCCCACAGCCAAAGCTGGCGTGCTACTTTGCCATTCATTTGAATGAGACTCCACTGGCCGCCGGCGTGAAAAATGCGCTCGTTCTATTTTCCAAATGCAACGCGGCGCGGAACCAACTCCCGCGCCGCTGACGCCCGACTACCGCCGGTTAGTGTGTGAGGACAGATATGTTTCCATGTATTTTCACAGACGCCGGTAAAAATCGCTTCCGTCACGCACCGCTTTACCGCCCTAGTGTGTAAACGGCCTTACAGTAATAAGTGTCTCCGATAAAAAATAAATAAATAACCAACAGGTGGTAGTGGTGGTAGAGTTCATCAGCAGTGAGTCAGGTTGTAATGAAAACAATGGAATCTGGCCCTACTGTGGGCTAATGGTAGGGCACTCGTTCATTATGCGGCCGACCCGGGTTTGATTCCCGACTCGGGTCCTTTTTCAGATCCTTCCCTGTCTCTCTCTACCCACTCGCTTCCTGTCACAATCTTCACTGTACCATCATAAATAAAGTCAAAAAGACCAAAAAAATATCTATCTAAACAAAGAAAACAATGGACTCTAATGTTGGCAGAGAAGTACACCACACATTGTTTTTGTCTGGAAGGAGGAGTATTAAGTCCTATTATGGAAGGGCCCATGGGACCAAAACACCAATCTGTAAAGATTACTGTATTGAGCATCTACAGTAAGTATCTATTTAGAGATCAATGCCTTTGGTGGAGTGGACTCTAACAGAAGAGGGTATGACTTGGGCTCATCTGATTTAAACATAGACATTTGGGAGAGGGAAATGAAAGATCCTCAATCTGCACCAAAAACTCTCAATTTTTTCTGGCCTTATAGTACATGTAATTTAGACCAACTAAACAGGCTGTTTTTTTGTTCTGCAAGATATACACATGTACTAGTGGTACATTACCATGGAGCCTCCAGGCTACTTAGGGGCAATACAGTCGGATGAGTAGCTGATATTGAATGAAGTGGTTTCAAGCCCCGAGGTAGAAGAACCTGTATGGTTGAAACCAAGGCCACTGACAGCTTCGCCTGGGCCCAGGAAAAAGCCATCAGAAAGGGCCCCCTCACCCAATACATGCAATGTAATGAAGACCCAACGCAATGTAATGAGGACCCAATTCTGGGCCCCCCTTCTACCTGGTCCCATGACAACTGACCCCTTTGCAATCAGACCCTCATTAGTCAAACTACTGAAAGGTCTGTCCATAATTCTGGCAGGGCTGTGGGTAAGCCAGGGCAGAGAGGTCACATTTTTCCTGATTTCTGTTCCTGACAGATTTTTTTACAAGTGTTGCACCGATGCCGATAAAATGGTGGTATCGTTATCGGCGAATACCAACAAATAGGGCACCGATACCATTTCAGTTGGCGGTTTATGGTTTGATAGTTTTTTTTTTTTTTTAAGTATAAAAAAGGTCTACTGGATTCACTTTGTATTAGTCATTTTCCTGTTTCACAAAGGTATAGGCAGCAGCCTGACAAAGCCATGATAGCAATGATTTTACATCCAAGCAGTATTCAGCTCTTCATATATATATATATATATATATATATATATATATATATATATATACATACATATATATATATACGTATATGCATTTCAAACAGTGTGGTATCAGTATCGGCCAATACTGCGCAGCCATGTGTCGGGTATCGTATCGGGGCCAAAAAATGGTATCGATGCAGCACTAATTTTGATTAGTCAGGCCTTCATTAGTCAAGCTACTGAAAGGTCTGTCCACAATTCTGGCAGGGCTGTGGGTAAGCAGGGCAGAGAGGTCACATTTTTCCTGATTCGTGGTCCTGACAGAAAATGAGCCAAACCAGGTGAAATAGTTTTTCAATTTAGGAGAGAAACACAACTGAAGTATACTTAACACCCTGAGGTCCACCCGGTCACCAGTGACCGAATTTGACACTTCCCCAAAAACACGTATGTAACTCAGTGAGTTTTTATCATTCAAACATATAATTGACACCATTAAACACCTTGAAACTTCTAGTTTTCAAATATATACTGACAATTATAACATGGAAAGGGGGGTGGGGGCCATCAGAGGTGTTACAGGTCCCTCTAATTAGTATTCAACTTGCAGAGAAGCGGGCTTGACTTAATATTACTCTTTCACACTTTGCAAGGAAACAACACAACATTTCTAGGTAACACTTTAGAATAATGGATGCAAAAAAGCATTATAAAGACTTAATATATAATTAACTATTGATGAACAAAACATTAACAAACGTTTGTAAATGACTAGGAAATGTAAACAAATGCTAGTAAATGACTAGGAAATGCTATGTTAATATTTTATATTTATCAAACATTTACAAGTTGCTTGTAAATGAATAAAATACTCTGTTATAAGGTGTGTAAAGTCTTGAATATATCATTTGTAGATATTTTATAAAGCATTAATAAAACTTAGTTAATGATAAAAACGTTTGTTAATGTTTTATTCATCATTAGTTAATTATTTACTGATTCTTTACTAAGGAACATTATTATAAAGTGTTACCCATTTCTAAATGCTCTTTTTATTATTATGTAGCAAACACTTTTGTTTACAAGGTTCAATCTTCAAAAATCTTGGCTATATATATTTTGAGTGTTTTCTTGCACTGTACAAGTGTACAGTTGTGGTTACACTCAATTTAAATAAAACTTGTTTGTAGGCCTATTAAATTCACTTTACCGTCATATTCTTTTTTCTTGGGCTTGTGCCACTTTTGCATAGATGTTTACAGTTAGTTGAAATACTTCAAAACAGTCAAAGTGTTGCAAAGAACCTCAACGCCTCATGTTAACAAGTTTACAACCTTGGTGACAATAAGGTTAGCCTATGACACAGGCTCTGCACAAAGGGGTTAGTGCCAGCAGAATGAAATCTAAATGATAAAAAACTAGGCTTGTGTCTTTTTTTCTGGGAAAGAACGGTCAGGTGCCCCCCTGTTGGCTAAAGGTGGAAAATCAACATAAATCAACATAATTGGAGAAATCTGAAAGAATTTTGACGGCATCTATGTAATTTTGTTGAGAAATTTGCCTTCAGTGGAGGCCTACAGCAACCTGTAGCCTAGGCACCCCGGGCCATCTTAATGACAAGAACATTTGTTGGCAAGAGATGGCCTCTGTCTTAGAAAATGCTGTAGACAGCAGTATTATGTAGTGGTGTCACCAATGATCGATTCGGCGATGCAATCCAATACGGGGCATGGACGATCCAGAATCGATCCGGCAAGTTCCAGAATCGATCCGGCAATTTTTTTTAAAGTTTCAATTCCTTCCATGGATATTTCAGGAGCAAATGAATGTTAAATTAAATAAAAGCATTTCAAAACATTGCAAGACTGATACAGACTGATACAGAAAACAGCCAATAAATTGTTGTTCAGTATCTGACTACTTGTATTGCCTCATCATGACTGATGAAACATTTGCTTTGCTTTCAGTAGAAGTGTAATGCATTACAATGCATTGTAGAATTGAATCAGATCGGATCGCATAGAATCGAATTGAATCGAATCGCTACCTCCCGAATCATGATTGAATCGGATTGTGTGGGCAGTGCCGATCCACACCACTGGTATTATGTAGGAGAGAGGCCAGGCGCACTTCTCTCCAGGGTCCGTCCACTCCGCATTCACACTCAGTAGTTCATCAGTGCCTATCATCAGCAGGGCCTCTGACAGGTTCCGCTGGGCCCAGGACAAAGCCATCAGAAAGGACATACAACGTAATGGGGACCCAATTTTGGGCCCCCTATCTCCCTGGGCCCGGGACAAGTGACCCCTTTGTCCCCCCCTCTCGGCTTCCCTGAGTGCACTTATGATGCATTTGTACAAATGTTTCCTGACAAGATTACTGCGAGGAGGTGAGGGGGAGGAGGAGGAGGCAGAATATGACCTAAAGCAGTCAGAGCAGAGCAGAGCAGGAAGTGAAGTGCACTCCTAATGCATCTGTACAAATGTTTCCTTAGTGGATTGCTAGAGAGAGAGAGGAGGTGGGTGACTCACAAGGAGGGAAAAATACATACATATACAAGCTACCTTTTATATCGACTCAGAGTAATATTGCTGTATAGAGTACAGAGTGTCATCTGAGGTAAAATATATACCCATGTGTTAGCATTGTTTGACATTTATTTATTAATAATATCTGATTGACTTGTTGACTTGTTGCTGGAGTTCAATATAAGGCAGGCTACTAAAATGTTAGCCTATGGTCAGCTTATTTATTATTTAGTGGAGTGTGTGCATAATGGGTTTGAGTTCATCACGTAGAGATGCTTAAGTTGTAGACTATGGTCTGCCAAATATACACACGCACGCACGCACACACGCACACACGCACACACACACACATTGAACAGAAAAAAACAATAGGTCTATGCCCAAAACACACAGGCTTCATAGAAATAAAAACAAGAAAAAATGTTTTGGTTTCCGGTGGAAATAGTGTCCTCCATCTAGAAAATTAGCCTGTGTGAAACTCCATTCATCAGTAATCACCCCATGCAGTTGTTTCATTCATTATGGCGTTGTAAGTAATTATAATTTGCATTATAATTTGATATAAATCATAATGCGCTATAGATATGGGCTTCATTGAAATTGTTACCAGGGCTCTAGGTTAACTTTTTTC